>NC_091369.1:9771604-9896604 GCF_038502225.1 Cherax quadricarinatus
TACCTTTCCTAAAGCCTCCTTGTTCATCTGCTATCCTATTCTCCGTCTTACTCTTAATTCTTTCAATTATAACTCTACCATACACTTTACCAGGTACACTCAACAGACTTATCCCCCTATAATTTTTGCACTCTCTTTTATCCCCTTTGCCTTTATACAAAGGAACTATGCATGCTCTCTGCCAATCCCTAGGTACCTTACCCTCTTCCATACATTTATTAAATAATTGCACCAACCACTCCAAAACTATATCCCCACCTGCTTTTAACATTTCTATCTTTATCCCATCAATCCCGGCTGCCTTACCCCCTTTCATTTTACCTACTGCCTCACGAACTTCCCCCACACTCACAACTGGCTCTTCCTCACTCCTACAAGATGTTATTCCTCCTTGCCCTATACACGAAATCACAGCTTCCCTATCTTCATCAACATTTAACAATTCCTCAAAATATTCCTTCCATCTTCCCAATACCTCTAACTCTCCATTTAATAACTCTCCTCTCCTATTTTTAACTGACAAATCCATTTGTTCTCTAGGCTTTCTTAACTTGTTAATCTCACTCCAAAACTTTTTCTTATTTTCAACAAAATTTGTTGATAACATCTCACCCACTCTCTCATTTGCTCTCTTTTTACATTGCTTCACCACTCTCTTAACTTCTCTCTTTTTCTCCATATACTCTTCCCTCCTTGCATCACTTCTACTTTGTAAAAACTTCTCATATGCTAACTTTTTCTCCCTTACTACTCTCTTTACATCATCATTCCACCAATCGCTCCTCTTCCCTCCTGCACCCACTTTCCTGTAACCACAAACTTCTGCTGAACACTCTAACACTACATTTTTAAACCTACCCCATACCTCTTCGACCCCATTGCCTATGCTCTCATTAGCCCATCTATCCTCCAATAGCTGTTTATATCTTACCCTAACTGCCTCCTCTTTTAGTTTATAAACCTTCACCTCTCTCTTCCCTGATGCTTCTATTCTCCTTGTATCCCATCTACCTTTTACTCTCAGTATAGCTACAACTAGAAAGTGATCTGATATATCTGTGGCCCCTCTATAAACATGTACATCCTGAAGTCTACTCAACAGTCTTTTATCTACCAATACATAATCCAACAAACTACTGTCATTTCGCCCTACATCATATCGTGTATACTTATTTATCCTCTTTTTCTTAAAATATGTATTACCTATAACTAAACCCCTTTCTATACAAAGTTCAATCAAAGGGCTCCCATTATCATTTACACCTGGCACCCCAAACTTACCTACCACACCCTCTCTAAAAGTTTCTCCTACTTTAGCATTCAAGTCCCCTACCACAATTACTCTCTCACTTGGTTCAAAGGCTCCTATACATTCACTTAACATCTCCCAAAATCTCTCTCTCTCCTCTGCATTCCTCTCTTCTCCAGGTGCATACACGCTTATTATGACCCACTTCTCGCATCCAACCTTTACTTTAATCCACATAATTCTTGAATTTACACATTCATATTCTCTTTTCTCCTTCCATAACTGATCATTTAACATTACTGCTACCCCTTCCTTTGCTCTAACTCTCTCAGATACTCCAGATTTAATCCCATTTATTTCCCCCCACTGAAACTCTCCTACCCCCTTCAGCTTTGTTTCGCTTAGGGCCAGGACATCCAACTTCTTTTCATTCATAACATCAGCAATCATCTGTTTCTTGTCATCCGCACTACATCCACGCACATTTAAGCAACCCAGTTTTATAAAGTTTTTCTTCTTCTCTTTTTTAGTAATTGTATACAGGAGAAGGGGTTACTAGCCCATTGCTCCCGGCATTTTAGTCGCCTCATACGACACGCATGGCTTACGGAGGAAAGATTCTTTTCCACTTCCCCATGGACAATAGAAGAAATAAAAAAGAACAAGAGCTATTTAGAAAAAAGAGAAAAACCTAGATGTATGTATATATATATATGCATGTGCGTGTCTGTGAAGTGTGACCAAAGTGTAAGTAGGAGTAGCAAGATATCCCTGTTATCTTAGCGTGTTTATGAGACAGAAAAAGAAACCAGCAATCCTACCATCATGCAAAACAGTTACAGGTTTTTGTTTCACAGTCATCTGGCAGGACGGTAGTACTTCCCTGGGTGGTTGCTGTCTACCAACCTACTACACAAAATATATATATATATATATATACGTAAAATGAAAGGGGGTAAAGCAGCTGGAACTGATGGGATCATGACAGAAATGTTAAAAGCAGGGGGGGATATAGTGTTGGAGTGGTTGGTACTTTTGTTTAATAAATGTATGAAAGAGGGGAAGGTACCTAGGGATTGGCAGAGAGCATGTATAGTCCCTTTATATAAAGGGAAAGGGGACAAAAGAGACTGTAAAAATTATAGAGGAATAAGCTTACTGAGTATACCAGGAAAAGTGTACGGTAGGGTTATAATTGAAAGAATTAGAGGTAAGACAGAATGTAGGATTGCGGATGAGCAAGGAGGTTTTAGAGTGGGTAGGGGATGTGTAGATCAGGTGTTTACATTGAAGCATATATGTGAACAGTATTTAGATAAAGATAGGGAAGTTTTTATTGCATTTATGGATTTAGAAAAGGCATATGATAGAGTGGATAGAGGAGCAATGTGGCAGATGTTGCAAGTATATGGAATAGGTGGTAAGTTATTAAATGCTGTAAAGAGTTTTTATGAGGATAGTGAGGCTCAGGTTAGGGTGTGTAGAAGAGAGGGAGACTACTTCCCGGTAAAAGTAGGTCTTAGACAGGGATGTGTAATGTCACCATGGTTGTTTAATATATTTATAGATGGGGTTGTAAAGGAAGTAAATGCTAGGGTGTTTGGGAGAGGGGTGGGATTAAATTATGGGGAATCAAATTCAAAATGGGAATTGACACAGTTACTTTTTGCTGATGATACTGTGCTTATGGGAGATTCTAAAGAAAAATTGCAAAGGTTAGTGGATGAGTTTGGGAATGTGTGTAAAGGTAGAAAGTTGAAAGTGAACATAGAAAAGAGTAAGGTGATGAGGGTGTCAAATGATTTAGATAAAGAAAAATTGGATATCAAATTGGGGAGGAGGAGTATGGAAGAAGTGAATGTTTTCAGATACTTGGGAGTTGATGTGTCGGCGGATGGATTTATGAAGGATGAGGTTAATCATAGAATTGATGAGGGAAAAAAGGTGAGTGGTGCGTTGAGGTATATGTGGAGTCAAAAAACGTTATCTATGGAGGCAAAGAAGGGAATGTATGAAAGTATAGTAGTACCAACACTCTTATATGGGTGTGAAGCTTGGGTGGTAAATGCAGCAGCGAGGAGACGGTTGGAGGCAGCGGAGATGTCCTGTTTAAGGGCAATGTGTGGTGTAAATATTATGCAGAAAATTCGGAGTGTGGAAATTAGGAGAAGGTGTGGAGTTAATAAAAGTATTAGTCAGAGGGCAGAAGAGGGGTTGTTGAGGTGTTTTGGTCATTTAGAGAGAATGGATCACAGTAGAATGACATGGAAAGCATATAAATCTATAGGGGAAGGAAGGCGGGGTAGGGGTCGTCCTCGAAAGGGTTGGAGAGAGGGGGTAAAGGAGGTTTTGTGGGTAAGGGGCTTGGACTTCCAGCAAGCGTGCGTGAGCGTGTTAGATAGGAGTGAATGGAGACGAATGGTACTTGGGACCTGACGATCTGTTGGAGTGTGAGCAGGGTAATATTTAGTGAAGGGATTCAGGGAAACCGGTTATTTTCATATAGTCGGACTTGAGTCCTGGAAATGGGAAGTACAATGCCTGCACTTTAAAGGAGGGGTTTGGGATATTGGCAGTTTGGAGGGATATGTTGTGTATCTTTATATGTTTATGCTTCTAGACTGTTGTATTCTGAGCACCTCTGCAAAAACAGTGATAATGTGCGAGTGTGGTGAAAGTGTTGAATGATGATGAAAGTATTTTCTTTTTGGGGATTTTCTTTCTTTTTTGGGTCACCCTGCCTCGGTGGGAGACGGCCGACTTGTTGAAAAAAAAAAAAAAAAAAAAAAAAAAAAAAATATATATATATATATATATATATATATATATATACATATATATATATATATATATATATATATATATACATATATATATATATATATATATATATATATATATATATATACATATATATATACATATATATATATATACATATATATATATATACATATATACATATATACATAATATATATTATATATATATATATATATATATATATAGATATATATATATATATATATATATATATATATATATATATATATATATATATACAGTGGACCCCCGCATACCGTTGGCATCACATAACGTTAAATCCGCATACCGATACATTTTATCGCTAAGATTTTGACTCGCATACCGCTAAAAAACTCGCTCAACGCTATTCGTCCGAGACGCGTCTAATGTGCGGCCTGAGCCAGCCTCACATGTTCTGCCGGTGGCATTGTTTACCAGCCAGCCTCAGCGGTAACATCCAAGCATACAATCGGAACATTTCGTATTATTACAGTGTTTTTGGTGATTTTATCTGCAAAATAAGTGACCATGGGCCCCAAGAAAGCTTCTAGTGCCAACCCTACAGGAATAAGGGTGAGAATTACTATAGAGATGAAGAAAGAGATCATTGCTAAGTATGAAAGTGGAGTGCGTGTCTCCGAGCTGGCCAGGTTGTATAGTAAACCCCAATCAACCATCGCTACTATTGTGTCCAACAAAACGGCAATCAAGGAAGCTGTTCTTGCCAAAGGTTCAACCGTGTTTTCGAAACAGAGATCGCAAGTGATGGAAGATGTTGAGAGACTCTTATTGGTATGGATAAATGAAAAACAGATAGCAGGAGATAGCATCTCTCAAGTGATCATAAGTGAAAAGGCTAGGAAGTTGCATGAGGATTTAATTAAAAAAATGCCTGCAACTAGTGATGATGTGAGTGAATTTAAGGCCAGCAAATTTTGGTTTGAGAGATTTAAGAAGCGTAGTGGCATACATAGTGTGATAAGGCATGGTGAGGCTGCCAGTTCGGACCACAAAGCAGCTGAAAAATATGTGCAGGAATTCAAGGAGTACATAGACAGTGAAGGACTGAAACCTGAACAAGTGTTTAATTGTGATGAAACAGGCCTGTTTTGGAAGAAAATGCCAAGCAGGACCTACATTACTCAGGAGGAAAAGGCACTCCCAGGACACAAGCCTGTGAAAGACAGGCTAACTCTCATGTTTTGTTGTAATGCTAGTGGGGATTGCAAAGTGAAGCCTTTACTCATGTATCACTCTGAAAATCCCAGTGTGTTCAAGAAAAACAGTGTCTCATCACTCATCAATACTCTTCAATAAAGGTAAGTGTCATTTTAACATTTATTTATGCAGTTATTGTGCATGTCTCATTGTTTTCTTTGTAGGGAAATGTATATTTCAAGAACGGATTAATTGGATTTCCATTATTTCTTATGGGGAAAATTAATTCGGCTAACGATGAGCTCTCTGGAACGGATTAATATTGTTAGGCGAGGGTCCACTGTATAGTAGTACCAACACTCTTATATGGGTGTGAAGCTTGGGTTGTAAATGCTGCAGCGAGGAGGCGGTTGGAGGCAGTGGAAATGTTCTGTCTAAGGGCAATGTGTGGTGTAAATATTATGCAGAAAATTCAGAGGTGTAGAGTTAATAAAAGTATTAGTCAGAGGGCAGAAGAGGGGTTGTTGAAGTGGTTTGGTCATTTAGAGAGAATGGATCAAAGTAGAATGACATGGAGAGCGTATAAATCCATGGGGGAAGGAAGGCGGGGTAGGGGTCATCCTCGAAAAGGTTGGAGGGAGGGGGTAAAGGAGGTTTTGTGGGCGAGGGGCTTGGACTTCCAGCAAGCATGCGTGAGTGTTAGATGGGAGTGAATGGAGACGAATGGTATTTGGGACCTGACGAGCTGTTGGAGTGTGAGCACGGTAGTATTTAATGAAGGGATTCAGGGAAACTGGTTATTTTTATATAGCCGGACTTGAGGCCTGGAAATGGGAAGTACAATGCCTGCACTTTAAAGGAGGAGTTTGGGATATTGGCAGTTTGGAGGGATATGTTGTGTATCTTTATACATATATGCTTCTAAACTGTTGTATTCTGAGCACCTCTGCAAAAAACAGTGATTATGTGTGAGTGAGGTGAAAGTGTTGAATGGTGATGAAAGTATTTTTTTTTGGGGGGGGGGGGGAGATTTTCATTCTTTCTGGGCCACCCTGCCTCGGTGGGAGACAGCCGACTTGTAAAAAAAAAAAAGTTTACAAAAATTTAATAATAAACAAACACAATGAAATATTTTGTTTGTTAGGTTCAGAATGATTTTTGCAAAATTATTGCATACACAAATTTCTGCTTGCCTTATTTGGCAAGAAGTGCATTGCTATTTACACCAAAATCACAAGTTTTACCTATTTGTCACGACATATATATACACATAAAATTTTTCATATTCTTATTAGCCATTGCAATATATAGTTTATCACACAGATCTACAGCCATGTTAAGATACAGATCAATTAACAGATTTTGGTGTGCTCAAGTTAAACAGTATATGACATAACTGATGTTGGAGTGAAGTGGGACAGTGCACTAACTCTTTTGACATTTCTGCCTAAGGTAGATATTGTCAGTTGGGTTTGAGTCTCATTCCTGGCCATGAGGTACATGTAATGTTCATAATACATAAGAGCCCTTAATTTATGAATATATGAATTAAGATGATCTGCACTTACAACCAAGTGACCAAAAGACACAATACAGGGTAAATACATGTTTTATGAATGCCGACCTGTAGTTATGATGAACGTGACACAACCATCCTTTGTACTAAAATTTTGTATAGGATAATAAGTTCACGTTTACAAACAACTCACGAGTTAACACGGGAAACACAACTGATTCATAAGTTAAGGACACCTTGTAAATATATTTACGTGCAGAATGCCATACTATGGCTTGTTAGGTAAATGGACACAGATGCAAGTAATATGACATCTTATTGTAGAAACATTTTGCTCTCCAGGAGCTTTGTCAAGCCATTACAGCTTGACAAAGCTCCTGGAGAGCAAAACGTTGCCACAATAAAATGTCACATCAGCTGCATCTGTGTCCATTTACCTAACATTTTGTTGGTAACTCTACCACCATACTATGGCTTATAGGTAGAGTATAATCATTATCCATGCCTTAAACTCACTGCAAAGACAAAAAGACTAATAACAATTGCATAATATAACATACAGTATTTCATATCAACAATGCACAGACTAGCTGCACATTACAAAGCTTATTAGGCAAGCACACACAGTTGGGAAGGTAGGCCAGGTGGTTGAACATGCATGTACACACATGGTTGGGGAGGCGGAGCAGCTGGACAAACACGTATGCGTACACACAGCAAGTGGTGACCAGGGTGAAGTGCAAGACGAATCACCAGAGATTTGAGCTCAAGATTCTTGGATGATTGTAAAATGTATTCCTTTAAGATTTAATTAAGGCTACTCACAGAAAATAATGTCTGTATTTCATCATACTTCTACAAGTTGATCCTTAATTATAATACTATAATTTGCAAAAATATATATTTTGGCATCTCTTTAAATACACAAAACAATTATGAACTACATTTTTGCTGTAATCACATCAACTATATATAATTTTAAATTTGAAATACTGTATATATTTATGGCAGCAAATATAGTTGTAGTAATTAATAAAAAAATAATTTAAAATTACCAATATGGTAAATACAAAATGAGCAAAAGTAAAGGCTGAATATATTAAGCTTATATAATAGAGCCCAAATATTCATAATCAACTACATTTTAGGATAAGCAAACCAAGAGGCTAAACCATGAGGAAGTTGTGATATGAAACTGCACCTCGACCCCTTTCTATCCTCTATTGAAAAGAATGCAAGAGCCTGTAATGAGATGAAATACAGCACATTTGAAGTTAACACTATGCGTGTCTCCTCATCTATTGATTATATCATCTGAGACAGTAAGTGAGCTATTCCACAACATTTTCTGACTCCCATAAGACAATTGTACCTCACACATACTCCAGTGACTCGTCATGCACTTCCATAGTCAGGGTGAAGTGGGTATACGAGCTCTGGCGCTTGTGTAGTCGCTTCTGTAAAATAACAAGTACCAGTGATATATATGGGCAAAAAACACATGCATTAACACTAAAGCTCTTTCAGTTCCTGCGCATAGCAACATTCAAAACTGAAAATTATATACACTTGTAGCATTATTTTATTAATAAGAATAAGAATTAAAAGGAAAATCAATAATATTTCAATCAAAGAATTTAAAAAATGATTACCTATAATTTAAAGGATGAAGAAAATAAAAAAATAACCAAATATTACAAAACCACAAAAAATAAAATCTATACAGTATACTGAGCAGGATTTTACAGTAGAGGAACTACATGCACTCCACCAGTTCTCAACGGTGATGAAGGCCACAACATAAAGCAAAGCTTTGAAAAGTGGTTAAAATTTCAGGGCTCAAATTCTTATACAGTGGTACCTCGAGTTTCGTACAGCTCCCAACTCAAACAATTATATAAATGTATTTTTGTAAGTGCTTTTCTAAGTGTATTTCTGGGGGTCTGAAATGAACTAATCTAATTTACATTATTCCTTACGGGAACAAATTCTTCAGTATTGGCACTCGAACAGCCTTCTGGAACGAATTAAGTTCGTAACTCAAGGTACCACTGTACAATGATTTTAGTACAATACAAACACAGCATTTCTTTAATCTTAATCTGTTGCTTGTGGAGGCCTTTCCACCCCATTTGTACCTTTTTTTTTTTTCTAAAATTTGTTTTCCTGATATGATAAAAGCCATCTATACTGCATGACAGCTTATGTTCATGGGGATGTGCCAAACCCTTAACCCTTTGAGGGTTTTGGTCGTACTAGTACGTCTTACGCGTAGGGGTTTTTGACGTACTAGTACGCATAAATTCTAGCGGCCTCAAATCTAGTGGGAGAAAGCTGGTAGGCCTTCATATGAAAGAATGGGTCTATTTGGTCAGTGTGCACAGTCTAAAAAAAATCCTGCAGCACACAGTGCATAATGAGAAAAAAAAAAACTTTGACCATTTTTTTGGAATAAATCAGCGACTTTGCAGTGTATTTTCGTATGGTATTTATTGTTGTATTCTAGTTTTCTTGGTCTCATTTTATAGAATGGAAGACATATTACAGAAATTGAGATGATTTTGACTGGTTTTACAATGAAAGGTGCCTTGAAATTGAGCTCAAAGTAGCAGAAATGTTCGATTTTTACCAAACTTCAAAAGTAAACAAATCGTGCCAAGCGTGCAATACACGTCAACTGGTGAGTCTAATATTCTTTCACAAGTGCACCAATAATATTTATACCATTTTTTACACTAATGCAGTAGTCTGCATAACAGTAAATCTTATATTTTTTGTGAGAATAAAAATTCAAAGTGGAAAGCAAAAGAATATAAGAGGGGCCTTGAGACGTGACTAATGACTAGAGGAAATGTCATTTTAGTGCCAGGAATGTCTTTCTTGTTTATTCTGGACCCTATTCGGAAATTGGCATCTTTTGAAATTTGTGTGAAATTGGCAAAATTGCTAAATTCTGACCACTGTACTGGATAGTTGAATTTCATAAATGGGTGGTTTCTTGCACCCATTCGATAGAAAAAATGGAGTTCTAGCGAAATATTCATGTTTTTTGTCGACTAGTACAGTGAAATTGACCGAAAATGGGGCTCAAAGTGGGCAAAATCGCCGATGCGTAAACATCGCCGAGACCGCTAACTTTGCGAGAGCATAATTCCGTAAGTTTTCTATCAAATTTCAAACTTTTGGTGTCTTTATGATCGGGAAAAGATTCTCTATCTTTTTTTTTTTTTTTAAATTTGGCCGACCCTGAGAACGAGTTTCGGAGAGGGCCTGTCGACCCTCAAAGGGTTAAGGGTCAAATAACACCTGAGGAATGAGAGGCAATCAAGTTCAATCCAAGGAGAGGAATGATGGATCTAATTCTCTGAATCAAGATCCCTTCACCTTGAAGGGATCAAACACTGTAGTATCAAAAATACTGTATTAGAAAATTATCATATTGTGAGGTGATGATCATGCAAGTGGATAACTCAGGATAAGGGTTGTACTTGAACCTATGGCAAGCCAGTTCAAAAACCAGCAAGCCAGTACTGTAACCACTAGATCACACAGGCTAATTTTGGGAGCGGCTTGCCATGGATTCGAGTGCTGCCTATTCCCTGAGCTGCTTACAACCGAGTGATATGGTACAATACTCATTTTTCCAGTTTTATATACTGTAGTAATTACAATAAGCATGTATGTGTCATAAAAATTTTAGATGTGGTTGAGGGTGTTGTACAGACCACAGCATGGACTGAGGCACAATGCTATTTAACAACTGTTACACTAATACAGTATCTCCGTGATGACTGACCCTTGGATATAAGGACAAACTACAGAGCAAGAATTTATATCAGACACTGTTGTGTTCAGGATTCAGCTTTATTAAGTCTACAGAAAAGTCATTAATATACACTTTCATGAGGTAGAGATTAGAAAGGAGTCTGTATCATTGATATGAAGATAGATACTACACTCAGATCACAACATAATAGAGGCACAGATATGTATGCACAGGGCTCCTGACCAGCAAAATGTGATCAGTCATGAAGGTGTCTTCACAAAATTCAACTTTAATAACAAAAACATACAATGAGAACAAGCTAACCATGTCCTAAATTAAACAAGCTGGGAAGATATCCTAAACAACACGGATCCGAACCTTTGTCTAGAAAAAATCAACTGTGGTTCTCGAGGTCTGCTCAAGGCACATTCCATTAACCCTTTCAGGGTCCATCCCGTAGATCTACGGCTTTACATTCAGGGTCCAAACTGTAGATCTACGTCATGAGCTCAGCTCACTCTGATAAACTGTGAGTGGTACATTTGGGCCTAGATATGAGAGAATACAACTATGTGGTATGTGTGCACCACATAAAACAGATCCTGCAGCACACTGTGTATAATGAGAAAAAAACTGAAATCATGATTTTTCGATTAAAACAGTGACTTTGCAGTGTTTTTTCGTATGTTTTTTATAGTTGTATTTGCGATTTCTTGGTCTCATTTGATAGAATGGAAGACATATTACAGAAATACAGATGGTTTTGATTGGTTTTAGCACTGGAAATGGCTTGAAACTGAGCTCAAAGTAGCAAAAATGTTAAATTTTTGCCGATATTCAAGAGTAAACAAACGACCTCACACGTCTAATACACGCCAGCTGGTGGGTCTAATATGCATTCACAAATATGGTGATGATATTTATACAATTATTACAGTATTGCATAACAGTAAATCTTCTATTTTTTGGTGTGAATAAAAATTCATTATGTGAATAAAAAATCAAAATGGAATTTATTTGTAAAGCCTAAAAACATAACTAATGAACAGAGGAAATGTTAGTTTAGTTCCAGGAATATCTACATTGTTTATTCTGGACCTATTTTTGAAATTGGAATATTTTGAACTTTGTGTTAAATTAAGTGGAAATTAACAATTTCCGATCACTTTAATTTGTAGTTGAAACAGTTGACTTAGGCGATTTCTTATGCTCAATCGATAGAATAGAAGTAATACTAGTGAAATAGCTAAGAATTTGGCTTGACTGGAGTAATGTAATTGGCCTAAAATGGGAGTCAAGTCGTCAAAATCACTTGATTAAGTAAATATCGCTGACACATCAAAATTCGCAAGAGCATAATTTCGTCAATTTTCCATCAAATTTCGTACTTTTTGTTTTATCACCTTCACAAAAAGATTCTCTACCATTTCATAAGAAAAAATAACAAAAGTTTTTTTTGAAAATTCTTGGACACTGGGGCACCACTTCAGATTTGGGCCTTGGACCCTGAAGGGGTTAAGAAAAAGAAAGAGAAGACGTGAACACGTGAACGAATGAACCAGAGAGAGAGAGAGAGAGAGAGAGAGAGAGAGAGAGAGAGAGAGAGAGAGAGAGAGAGAGAGAGAGAGAGAGAGAGAGAGAGAGAGAGAGAGAGACAGAGAGAGACAGAGAGAGAGAGAGAGAGAGAGAGAGAGAGAGAGAGAGAGAGAGAGAGAGAGAGAGAGAGAGAGAGAGAGAGAGAGAGAGAGAGAGAGAGAGACAGAGAGAGACAGAGAGAGACAGAGAGAGACAGAGAGAGACAGAGAGAGACAGAGACAGAGACAGAGACAGAGACAGAGACAGAGACAGAGACAGAGACAGAGACAGAGACAGAGAGAGAGCCCTTCTCATCTGTGACTGCTTGACAGAGTAGAGAACAGAGCAAGATGTCTCATCTCTCGCCTGGACCAATCATGGATAGATCTGTCATTTCAGCAGAGTCTTCAACACAGGAAGGATGTGGGTGGCCTTACTGTTATGTACAAGGCCAATATTGTCAAAGTGCCACACTTGGATCCACTTCGAGGACAGCGTGAAGCAAACTTCTATACCACAAGACGGGCAGTAAGCAGCAACTTCACTCTGGCTGTACCCTTCTCCAGAACATCACTTCATCTGAGATCATTTATCCCCAGGATGACTCAAGTATTTATTTATTTATTTATTTATTTATTTATAATTTGAGCACACTTACAGAGGTACAAAAAAATACAGATAAGAGCAGCATGCCAAAGCCACTTATACTATGCATAGCATTACGGGCTGGCTTAAAATTAACTTAAGATTAACTAAGCAATGATGAAATCAGTGAAAAACATTAATGTAAACTGATTACTATAAAGCACAAGTGAGTATTACAAAGACAGGTCATATGGTTGCATGCATTGTTATAAATTCAGTAGAATGGAGTATTCTGTTAGGTAGTGTATTTAAAAAATAATAAAGTTAGATTGGGTTTTAGGTTTAACATTTATGTGATATAATTGTGAGAAACATTTAAGATATACAATTTATAAGGTTCAGTTATTCAGTATTTATTTGGTTTTGGGTGAGTAAGTGATCTTTGAGAAGAGACTTGAATTTATAAACAGGTAGTGTTTCTTTTATATTTACAGGTAATGAATTCCAGATTTTAGGGCCTTTTATGGAACACATTCATACAGCATTATGATATCAACAAGATAAAGTCAGTTGATCGGATGAAAATGCTGGCCCACAGATGGCTCCAACTTTATCCTGTTCCCTATTTGTATGTTTCATAACAATAAAAATGCTTTCAAATGAGCTGATGTAGGTAACAGCTCTTAGCTTGTCAATAAAGCTAGGAATCCTAAACCTGTAAATAGCTTGTCAATAAAGCTAGGGATCCTTAACCTAACCTTGTCAAACCCTGTGTAAAAAAAAAAAAAAAAAAAGAGGGAGAGAGAGAGAGAGAGAGAGAGAGAGAGACAGACAGACACACACACACACACACACACACACACACACACACACACACACTCACTCCCTATACACATAAAGGTGAAGAATCACAGAGCTGCTGAGAGGAGCCAATATATCTGAAATACAAAGGGAGGCACTAGTCAGTGAAATAGCAAATATCAAACTTAAGCTGAAGGAATCTTACAGGAGACAAGAATCGCAGGAAGAACCAAAAGCCATAAAGGAAATTTTAAAAAATCCAAAATATTTTTCTTATGCCAAATCTAAGGAAAAAACATCCAGTATTGAGTCCCTGCTTAGGCAAGATGGGACACACACAGATGACATCAAAGAATTGAGTGAGATATTTATGTCCCAATATGAATCAGTGTTCAGCGAGCTGTTACCCAGACTAAGGGTCGACAGCCTAAATTAATTCTTTATGAACACGGCCCAAAAATTTGGTCATCTCAA
The DNA here is from genome assembly GCF_038502225.1 of Cherax quadricarinatus. Classification (NCBI taxonomy): domain Eukaryota; kingdom Metazoa; phylum Arthropoda; class Malacostraca; order Decapoda; family Parastacidae; genus Cherax; species Cherax quadricarinatus. The sequence goes on from NC_091369.1 coordinate 9,785,534, forward strand.
AAATCTCTGATATTATCCTAACACCACAAGACTTTAAAAAGGTAATAAATGACATGTCCATGCACTCTGCCCAAGGCCCTGACTCATGAAACTCCATGTTCATCAAGAACTGCAAGAAACCCGTCACATGTCTTCAGTATTCGATGGAGAGGGAACATGGACACAGGGGTCATCCCACACTCACTAAAAACAACAAACATAGCCCTCCTCTACAAAGGTGGCAGTAAAGCAATTGCAAAGAACTACAGACCGACAGCACTAACATTCCATATCATAAAAATCTTTGAAAGGGTTCTAAGAAGCAAGATCTCCAACCACCTAGATACCCATCAATTACACAACCCAGGACAACCTGGATTCAGAGCAGGTTGCTCCTGCCTATCCCAGCTACTGGACCACTATGACAAGGTCTTGGATGCTATAGAGAATAAACAAAATGCAGATGTAGTATACACAGACTTTGCAAAAACCATCAACAAGTGTGACCATGGTGTAATAGCGCACAAAATGCGTGATAAAGGAATAAGAGGAAAAGTTGGTAGATGAATCTATAACTTGCTAACAAATAGAACACAAAGAGTAATAGCAAACAGAGTAAAGTCCGAGGCAGCTACTGTGACAAGCTTTGTTCCACAAGGCACAGTACACGCTCCCATCCTATTCCTCAGAGATGCAAGTCATAGTTCCATGTCTTCCTTTGCAGATGACACCCAAATTGCCATGACAGTGTCCTCCATCGAAGACACTGCAAGACTCCAAATGGACATCAACCAAATCTTCAAATGGGCCACTCAAAACAATATGAAGTTCAATGAAGAGAAATTTCAACTAGTACTCAGATAGTGAAAACTTGAGGAAGTTAAAACTGTATCAGGGTATACAACAAATTCTAACCATACAGTAGAGCAAAAAAGTAATGTGAAGGACCTGGGAGTGATAATGTCAGAGGATCTCACCTTCAAAGATCACAACAACGTATCTACCGCATCTGCTAGAAAAATGATTGGATGGATAATGATAACCTTCAAAACTAGGGATACCAAGCCCATGATGATTCTCTTCAAATTGCTTGTTCTTTCTAGATTGGAATACTGCTATACACTAACTGCTCCCTTCAAGGTAGGCAAAATTGCTGACCTGGAGAGTGTACAAAGAACTTTCATGGCACATATAACTACGATAAGGCACCTAAATTACTGGCAACCGTTAAAGTCCCTTGATTTGTATTCCCTGGAATGCAAGCGAGAGAGATACGTGATAATATACACTTGAAAAATCCTAGTGGGATTAGTACCAAACTTGCACACAAAAATCACTCCCCATGAAAGCAAAAGCCTTGGCAGGAGATGCAACATTCCCCCAATGAAAAGCAGGGGTGCCACGAGTACACAGAGACAACACAATAAGTGTCAGGGGCCCAAGACTGTTCAACTGCCTCCCAGCATACATAAGGAGGATTCAAATGCAACTAATGTAACATTTTATTATGGCAATGTTTCACTCTCCAGGAGCTTTATCAAGCTCCTGGAGAGCGAAACGTTGCCACAATAAAATGTCACATTAGTTGCATTTGTGTTCTTTTACTTAACATTGTCGGTAATTCTTCCAATATTAACACAATATAGGGGATTACCAACAGATCCCTGGCTATCTTGAAGAAGGCACTGGACAGGCACCTAAAGTCAGTACCTGATCAGCCAAGCTGTGGTTCGTATATGTCAGTTTGTATGTGGCCCCCAGTAAGGGCCTCGTTGATGAGATCCTGATCTACCACAAGGTCTGGTCTCAGACTGAGCCGTGGGGGTGTTGACCCCATAAAACCCTCTCCAGGTATAGGTCACAGGTAGGGTCATGTGAGCAGAGCCTTGTATAGGTTACCTAGCAGTAGGCATGCAAGAAGTCTACTAGGCTGAAAGCTCCTTAATTTTGCTTGATGGTGTTATGTACCCTGATGATAGTAACTTCCTGACACTTCCTCTTGTTTTCCTCTGTAGAATAGATTTGGGCTTATTCCTGTGACGAAGCATGGTAATTTGTCTCTGTATATGACACATCCTTTGCTTGTATTTTGGATTGTGCATGTGTATTTGTGTTATGGATCCTATATGTATAGTATGTTTATATTTCTGAAGTCTGATATTGAGGTTATATGCAATAGTGCCCATTTAACATTCTGTCACACCCTAAGCAGAGGGATGGTGTACATGCTGGCTATGCTGTTGGGTGAACCTTGGAGATTTTGGCAGATTATGTCCTTGATTTTGGAGGTTATTACTGAAACATCAATGTTGAGCTTGCAGAAAATAGAAGTGATGGAGATGGGTGTTTGACCAGTGGGAAGAAGAATAATGCAACTATTCAGTGTTTTTCCTGGAGGAGTTTGACATGTGTTACCTCTACAGCTGCAGCTAAAAATGACACAAAGTGTCATTTTTAGTTGTTACAAATTCAGTAAGCTTGGAGTAAAAACCTATGAATGTCACCCTCTCTCCTGGCATTATGGTGGAGTGTAAGTGTAATTACCTATTTGCAATTGCCAATTTGAGTTTGTAGGGACTGCACTCAAGCTCTTGATCCCACTTCTTGGGTCATCTTCCTCAGTGGTGTTTCAGTATATGTGTGCTCTAAAACAGTATACTTGCTCTACATTATGTGCCTTTATACCCACTTGTTGGCTAACTGCCCCAGTCACCAACAATGACCCTTCCTCTTGTGTGAATTAAACCTTTTATTTTCACATTTTTCATATCTAAAGAAGACAAGAGGTTCTGGGAGGAGTTTGACCTTCAGGCAAAGACAAAAAGTATACAGTATCTGCCTTCTTAAATTTAATGCTTTCAGTGTCAAGACCCCTGCTTGCAGACTTGCTCCCAGGGTCGAAGAATTTAAAAAAAAAAAAAAAAAAACCTAATGAAATGATAGAGAATCTTCTTTCCGAAGGTAATGAAACCAAAAGTACAAAATTTGATGGAAAACTTATGTTTTAGTGGTCTTGGCAATATTTTCGCATCAGCAATTTCACCCACTTGACACACTATTTTTGGTCAATCCCATTGTTCCAGTTGATGAAATTCATAGCTATTTCGCTAGTATTTCTTCTATTCTATTGAATGAGTATAAGAAACCATCCATTTACCAATTTCAACTACCCAATAAAATTATCACAAATTGATAATTTAGCCAATTTAAAAAAAAAAAATTAACTGCCAATTTGAAAATAGGGTCCAAAATAAACCATGTAGACATTCCTGGCACTAAATAAGCATTTCCTCTGCTCTTTAGTCACATCTCCAGATCCCTCTTATATTACACTTGCTTTTCATTTTGAATTTTTAGTCACACAATAAATAGAAAATTTACTTTTATGCAGATTACTGCATTTCTGTAATTATTGTATAAATAATGTCAGTGCATTCCTAAATGCATAACAGACTGGGCAGTTGGACACTTATTGGATAGGTGATGTCATTTGTGTACTCTGGAATATCAGCAAAAATTGAAAATCTCTGCTGCTTTGAGCTCAATTTCAAGTTACATTTAGTCCCGAAACTAATCAAAATCATCTCTGCTTCCGTAACATATCTTCCTTTCTATCAACTGAGACCAAGAAACCAAGAATACAACCATAAAAATCATACAAAAATACACAGCAAAGTCGCTGTTTGAAACCAAAAACATGGTCACAGCTTTTTTTCTCATTATGCACTGCGTGCTGCAGGATTTTTTTATATGGTGCACACTACTGCAGAGACCCATTCTCTCGTATCTAGGCCCAAATTTACCACTCACAGCTTATCTGAGAGCTGAGCTCATGGCATCATACTATGGGATTGACACTGGCTTCAAAGCCATGATACAATGCAACTGATACTGAAAGGGTTAATGTAGTATGATCATTAGTGTGGAAAATCTTCAAGATAAACAATGAAAGTGACCGTTTATCCCAACAGGAAGACAAAGCACACTATACATGAAATAGTAGATACAACATGGGGCTGCTTCCTGTAAAACGTGCATGCTGACCACTAACTGACAAGGTTAAGAACTATATTAAGCTTACAACCAAAAGCACCTGGGTTTGATGCCTGGGTAAAAAAAAGTATAGGCCAGTCTCCTGTCCCTATTCATTTATAAATGAATACCAAAGAGATAGTCAGATCTTGTCAGTTTCATGCTAGTAAAGAATATAGAAGTATCAATAGTAATAAGCTACAGAGCCTTGCAAAGAAAAGCAAATGCACTAATAAAACATATATGTGGAAATATTAACACTGGAAACTGCCTCAGTCGAGGAGGGAGGGAGGGAGGGAGGGAGGGAGGGAGGGAGGGAGGGAGGATTGTATCATACTAGCTACACAGTACTATTCTCAAACTAGTTACAGCTGAGGGAGATCTGGCATAACCCTTTCTCAATCATAAGGCCTGGTGGCCTGGTGGCCTGGTGGCTAAAGCTCCCGCTTCACACATGGAGGGCCCGGGTTCGATTCCCGGCGGGTGGAAACATTTCGACACGTTTCCTTACACCTGTTGTCCTGTTCACCTAGCAGCAAATAGGTACCTGGGTGTTAGTCGACTGGTGTGGGTCGCATCCTGGGGGACAAGATTAAGGACCCCAATGGAAATAAGTTAGACAGTCCTAGATGACGCACTGACTTTCTTGGGTTATCCTGGGTGGCTAACCCTCGGGGGTTAAAAATCCAAACGAAATCTTATCTTATCTTATCTTAGAACTGAAATAAACTTGGACAACTTCTACTAGTGAGAATGGCGGGATTTGAGAGGGACCTGACCTCCCAACGACCACATTCTTACGTCTACTAGTGGCCTACATCTCACCTCCTGGCGGTATATAAGGCTCAATCCTGTCACCTCTACTCCATATTGTTTCAGACTATGGAACAATACTCTTCTCCAGACTGAGGGACTGACCACTTCAAAACTTCAAGGGTGATGGACTGATTACATCGTCTTCAAGTCTCTTCTGCTTCAATCAGCTTTTCTGTACTCGACTGAAGAAGCCTACCTCATAGGCGAAACGTTTCGAAATAAAGATACCTAACTGCTGCACATGTCTTACCAAACAACCTGTCGGCATTTTATACCATTTTAATGTTCACAAAGTGTATTAATGTTGGTAGAATTACTGACAATATGTAAAGTAAAGGGATACAAGTGCAACTAATGTGGCATTTTATTGTGGCAACGTTTCGCTCTCCAGGAGCTTTATCAAGCTGTTACAAATAATACATGGACACAGAGGGTATATATATGCTCAGAGTGAGTAGTAGTAGTAGTAACATACTAGTATTATGCCTCACTCTGAGCCTATATATACCCTCTGTGTCCATGTATTGTTTGTAATGGCTTTGATAAGCTCCTGGAGAGCGAAACGCTGCCACAATAAAATGTCACATTAGTTGCACCAGTGTCCTTTTACTTTACAATAAACAAAGTAACAAAAATAAAAATATAAGAAAGTGATGTAGTATTTACCACATAATATTACCTTCTGATTAGTATATCAAATGAGGCATGAGAATGTATAACTATACTGTGCTGGATGCAAGGTTAGGTCAAATTTCAAACAGTGTAGTATTCCTCTTACTGTTGTAGTATATACAGTAGTGTTCCTCTTACTGTTGTAGTATATACAGTAGTGTTCCTCTTACTGTTGTAGTATATACAGTAGTGTTCCTCTTACTGTTGTAGTATATACAGTAGTGTTCCTCTTACTGTTGTAGTATATACAGTAGTGTTCCTCTTACTGTTGTAGTATATACAGTAGTGATCCAATTAACAGGCTAGTTAGGTTTCTTTTTTTTTAAGATTCAGAATTTGTCAAAAATACTAGTTTAGCATTGCAAATGGATGTAGATAGGTGTACAGAAGTAAAATACAGTACGTATGTTAAAAAAAGAGCTACGTAAAGCATTTTCTTATTTTAAATTCTGGTTGGTGGCCAGCATAGATTTTTCCCCATTATTATTAAAATTAACTGTGCTCTTTAAATTGGCTTAACTATCTAGAATTAAACAAACACTATTTGTAGACTTTCCTTTATGATTACATAAAGTATGATAGGGGATTCCCCCTTATTATAAGGGCATTAAATGGGGCCCATTTCTTTATTTTGTGCTTGATCCATCCATACATTCAGTAACGTTTCTGCTTTATCTGTGACGATGACTTTTTAAGTCACAATCTGGATTACTCATTATGCCAGTTTTTATCTTCAACTCACTCCTTCTAATTGCATGAATTCTTGTTTCATCAAGGCCAAAGGTGTGGGCTGTCTGCATCACACATGTACAACTTTGAAACATAGCTAAGATTTCATTTTTTCCATACACTTGTATTTGCAAGCTTATTCTTGAAAACGTTAATATGCCTCTTGGGTGTTACAAGTTATTAATATCTAAAGACAAGATGAAATGATAAAAAAAATCTAAGATCAAATACATGGGACTCACACACACTGCAAACCACAGTGTGCGTGCCTCCCATTACACAGAGTGAGACTAGGCTGCTTTTTCCCTGAAGACAATGGCTTTGCCTATAAGCTAATTACAGGGCAGAATGGAAATATCCTAAGCAGGATTAGGCATACAAAGTGGACTGATGCATATTTTCCCCCAAAATTTAGGGTGTGCTGCACTGCTCTTCTTCCTTTGAAATTCAAACTTGTGTACAATATATCAACCATTTTTAACTGAAAATGTGCTCTCCATACATGTAATAATTGGGACTCTACTATAATTAAAAGCATCATATAAGGTTGAAGAATTTGTAAGAACCATTTACTGTATTCATTATAAAATTTCACATTAAAGCATGGAACAAGAATTTTTTAATATGCTGATACAGTGGAATCCTGGTCTAGAATGAATGTTGTCTGCAGATGAGCACTCTCAATACCCAACTAGTTCTCCAATTAGAAGGGGAGGTGAGAAAGATGGTAGAAGGAGATGGTAGAGGAAGAGATGAGATGGTAGAGGGAGAAGTGAGAGAGATGGTAGAGGGAGAGGGGAGAAAGATAGCAGAGGGAGATGCATAAATGTGTGACCAGTAAAACACTGAAGACAGTTCTTCCCTAACATACAAGTACAGTATATCCTGTTATGTTCTCTTTACTCTCAAAATCATATAAATATACTGTAATTATTATCTCAAACACTACCAAACAGGTGCATACACTGTACTAAAGTACGCATGAAAAACAGAAGACACCTTATGTAAAATGTGTAAGGGGTGGGTGCATGATGGATGTATGTAGAATTACAGCAACGGCGCCAGAATTCATTTTGTGTGTAACAAATGCACTTTGGCACAGTTACCCTTTAACAATGATGACATTGATTTACCTAATTTTAATACAAATGACCCATTGCCATATACTGATGATTATAATTGTTTTATGAAAACAGGCCTTCACTTTATTCATGTCAACACAAGATCACTTCTTCCTAAATTGGCAGAGATTAGGATTCTAGCTAACAAAATTAGGGCGGCAGTTATAACCATCTCTGAATCCTGGTTGGATGATACGGTGACTGACGACGAGGTCAAAATAGAAGGTTACAATATAAAACGCTTAGATAGGAACAGAAAGGGTAGTGGAGTATGTGCCTACATTAGAAATGACTTAGCTTACAACCCAAGACCCGATTTAAATAACATTAAACTGGAGATTCTATGGTTTGAAGTGCTGCTTCCCAAGACCAAACCCATCTTAGTAGGAACTAGTTACCGCCCTCCCACCCAGGACCAGTTCTTAGAAGACTTTTCCAGAGTACTGTCCGGACTTGAAAACAATTGCGACTTCAATATCTGTTTTCAGCAGCAAAATAATGGGCTATGCAAAAGGTATAAGCAAATTCTAGGTTTAAATAGTTACACTCAACTAATTAATACACCAACCCAGATCACACAATTCTCAGCCACCCTAATTGACCACATACTTTGCAACCGCTCTGAGAACATCCCGTCTAAGTTCCTAAAAGATGGTGCTTCTGAACTGTCAATCCCTATTGCTCACATAATAAATCTATCAATCACCACTAATACCATACCGGAGGGGTTCAAGGAGGCCAGAGTTACTCCTATCTTCAAGAAAAATAGTAGGTCTGATGTCGGCAACTATAGGCCTGTTAGTATACTCAGTATAATATCCAAAATTCTAGAGAGGGCGGTGTACTCTCAAGTAGTTAAGTACCTTAATGACAACAACATTCTCCATAGCTATCAATCGGGCTTAGAAGATCTTACTCAACCGACACCTCCCTAATTTATCTGATGGATTACCTGAGAACTGAAATGTCAAAGGGGAACCTCATAGGTATGGTAACCTTAGACCTGCAAAAGGCCTTCAATACTGTCAACCACAATATACTATGTACAAAACTTCAAGCTATCGGTATAGGTTGTGTAGACTGGTTTAAGTCCTACCTTAGCAACAGGAGACAAATTGTCAAAATCAACAAAACAGAATCAGAACCCCTGCCGATAACATGTGGAGTTCCCCAAGGTAGTATTCTGGGTCCCTTATTATTCTTATGTTATGTCAATGACATGCCTATCAGTGTCAAGTGCAAACTCTTACTGTATGCAGATGACAGTGCCCTGTTAGTGTCAGGTAAAGACCCACAAGATATAGCTAATGTTTTAACACTGGAACTGGAGTCCTGCAGCAAATGGTTAGTAGACAACAAACTATCATTACACCTCGGGAAAACTGAAGCCATTCTCTTTGGCACGAAACATAAACTGAGAAGGGTAAATAATTTTAATGTCCAGTGTAATGGGGAGCCCATCACTTTGGTTTCATCAGTAAAATATCTGGGAATCCCCTTTGACCCATGCATGTCAGGAGAATTGATAGGGAACAGTGTAATAAAGAAAGTGAATGCTAGACTGAAGTTCCTGTATAGACAAGCACAGTGTCTATCTACTGAGGCTCGCAGGACCCTATGTTTAGCCCTTATACAATGCCATATGGATTACGCTTGCTCTTCATGGTACTCTGCCTTGACAAAAAAACTGAAAGATAGACTGCAAATCACCCAGAACAAAATCGTAAGATTCATCCTGGGGCTGGGACCAAGAGAACATGTAGGCCAGGATGAATTACAGCAGTTGGATATGCTGAATGTTGAAGACAGAGTAAAACAACTGAAGCTAAATCATGTTTATAAAATTGCTCACAAACAGTGTCCAGAATATCTTGCTGTCAATTTTGTCAAGGTTGGGAACCAAAGCAATCATAGTACTAGGGGGAGAGAGCACAACTTTGTAGTACCCACAGTCATTGGCCAGGCTTCAAACACCTTTTATTGTACAGCAATAAAGGAATGGAACAGACTACCCGCACATGTCAAAGCCAGTCATAGCATGAACCAGTTCAAGAAGAGTGCCAAAAGGTGTCTGATGAATGTAGCTACAGAAAGGGAGGGGAATGATTTTCTTTTTTTTAGCTAACATACGTGTAAATTTTACCTTATTCCTAGTAATGACCTTCGTATTGTAGATAGTCTTAATGATCCTCGTGTAGTAGATAGTCTTTTTAGTATGATAATAAGATGTTATCTTCATTATAGAATAATAAGAAAAAATTATAACCTTTATATTTTAATAATAAGGTAAGAGGACCTCAATGGAAATAAGTCACTCTGTCTGACTTGTTTGGGTTATCCTAGGTTCTCTACACATATGCTGCTATGTATGATAATTCTATGTAACTGTATTTGTGTATACCTGAATAAACTTACTTACTTATTATTCTATTTATGGGGAAAGGCTAAACCCATAGGGGTCATATTGTACAGCATTTAAAGAACAGGAGACAATTGGGTTCGATTCAAGGAAAGGCAAAATTATTATTATTATTATAATCAAAAAGAAGCGCTAAGCCACAAGGGCTATACAGCGCTGCAGGGTAGGGAAGGAAGCAAGGGAATTGGATGGCAGAAGGGAGGGGGGATGATCAGCAGGTTACAGAAAACAGCGGGGCAGGGGATAGTACGGGGGTAGAGGGTAGCAAGAGATACAAGTAGAAAGGGCTGAAAGTATCAGAATTTGTGAAGTAAGTCAGTCGTTGTCAAAAAGTCAATGAGAGAGTCCGGATGAAAGGTGGGTCCATCAGCAAGAAGGGAAGGTAAAGAGAGAGCAGCGGGGCGAAGACGACGACAGAGGTAAATTCTGCGTGCTCGTTGATAAAGTGGGCAGTCCAACAGAATGTGGCTGACTGATAATGGAGCTTGGCAATTCTCACAGAGAGGAGCAAGACGCCTCTCCATGAGATATCCATGAGTAAGACGAGTATGGCCAATGCGAAGACGGGAGAGAGTAGTCTCCCAACCTCGACACTGGTGATAAGAAGACGGCCAGTAACCTATACTCGGTTTAATAGACTGAAGTTTGTTGCCGAGCATAGTAGACCAACGTTGTTGCCAACGGGTGTGAAGGTGGGAAGATATTACAGCAAAATAGTCCGTACATGGAATACCTCTATAAGAAACTGGTAGGTCATGTACTGCTGACCGCGCAGCAGTGTCTGCCTGTTCATTGCCCTGTACGTCAACATGACCAGGGACCCAACAAAAAACAATATCTTTATGCTTAGTAAAGATGCGGCGTAGTCAAAGTTGGATACGGAGGACTAAGGGGTGAGGTGTATCAAATTTTTGTATAGCCTGTAAAGCACTAAGGGAGTCTGAGACAACCACAAATGATGACACAGGCATAGATGCAATACGGATAAGTGCTGTAAGGATGGCATATAATTCAGCAGTAAAAATACTAGCTGAAGATAGTAAATGCCCTTGTACGACGCTGTCCGGAAACACTGCTGCGAATCCTACGCCGTCAGAAGACTTAGAGCCATCTGTGTACACAGCAATGGCATGAGAATGAGAGTGAAAGTGGTCAAGAAAAAGAGAGCGGGAAGCGACCGTAGACAGTTGGGCTTTCGAGCAAGGGAGGGAGAAAGAACAGACTCGAACAGCTGGAACTTCCCAGGGGGGTAGGGAAAAGTGAGATGCTACATGTACATAGAAAGGTGGTAGTTGAAGAGAAGACAAGAGCGAATGGAGGCGAAGAGAGAAGGGACGGAGTAAGCAGGGGCGGCGAACAAATAAAGAATGTCTACTAATATCAGTGACCATTCTATAAATGGAAGGATTGCGGAGATCATGAGAGCGTACATAGTAGCGCAGGCAATGGGCATCACGGCGATCAGATAAGGATGGAACGTTCGCTTCTGCATAGAGGCTTTCGACAGGGGAAGAGCGAAAAGCACCAAGGCATAAACGTAATCCTTGGTGATGAATGGGGTTAAGGCTAGAGAGAGTAGCAGGAGATGCCGCTAAATAGATCTGGTCACCATAATCAAGTTTCGATAAAATAAGGGTGGAATGTAGGTGAAGGAGGGTTCGACGATCAGCTCCCCATGAAAGATGAGCAAGGGTTTTAAGAAGGTTCAGCCGGCTGTGACAAGTTGCCTTCAGAGAGGTAATGTGAGGTTTCCAGGATAACCTACGATCAAAGAGGAGGCCCAGAAACTTGACTGTATCACGTTCAGGGATACGTGAGCCATAGAGGTACAAAGGATGATCAGAGATGACAGAGCGTCTAGTGAAAGTGATTTGGTGGGTTTTAGTGCTGGAAAATTTAAACCCATGTGTGGTGGCCCAATTGGAAACACGGTCGACTGCATGCTGGAGAGAAACTGTAAGGAGGTGACAGTCAGCGCCTGCACAGGCAATAGCGAAGTCATCAACATAGAGTGATGACCAAATATTTGATGGAAGACTAGAGGCCAAATCATTAATAGCAAGGAGAAAAAGTGTTGTGCTCAGAACACATCCCTAGGGGACACCTTCAGCTTGGACAAAGTCCGGGGAGAGCACATTATTAACCCGAACACGGAAATGCCTGTCAGTTAAAAAGTTCTTAAGGAAGGATGGTAGATTGCCTCGAAGGCCTAAGGAGTGGGCTTGGGCTAAAATATTATACCTCCAAGTTGTGTCATATGCCTTCTCAAGGTCAAAAAATATGGCAATAACTGAGTGGTTATTCGCAAAGGCATTACGAACATACGTATCCAAGCGCAGTAAGGGGTCTATGGTAGAACGTCCCTTACGAAAGCCATATTGACGAGTGGAGAGACTGTTGTGTGTCTCTAAATACCACACTAAACGTCTATTTACTAGACGTTCCATTACTTTGCAAACTGCACTGGTAAGAGCAATGGGACGATAGTGGGAGGTTTCATGTCCCGTAGTGCCTGGTTTGCGGAAAGGGAGAACAATGGCGGATTTCCACAGCTGTGGAAGAACTCCTTGTGACCAAATAAGATTGTAAAGGCGTAATAGGACTGCAAGGGCTGACTGATGTAAATGTTGTAGCATACGAATATGAATGTCGTCGGGCCCAGCTGCCGATGATCGACAAGCTGAGAGTGTTGCCTCCAGTTCTTGAAGTGTAAAAGGCACATTATACTGTTCTTCTCTGAGAGAAGAAAAGTCCAAGGGTGCTAACTCTCTGGCAGACTTTGAGGAAAGAAATGAGGGGCATAGATGGAGTCCCTGAGAAATACGGACCAGATGATTGCCAATTTCATTGGCAACATCTAGTGGGTTTGCTATATCAACACCGGCAACTCGCAGAACAGGAGCCGGGTCAGGAGAATATTTACCACTCAGTTTTCGTACTTTTTTCCAGACTGCACTCATAGAGGAAGCAGAGCTGATGGTGGAGACATAATCTCGCCAGCAAGTGCGTTTAGCGTCACGGATGACACGGCGAGTGATCGCACGCTTCTGTTTAAAATCAAGGAGTCGCTCTGTGGTTCTATTGTACCGGTACCTGCCCCATGCAGCGCGTTTCAAACGTACTGCACGAGCACAAGCAGGAGACCACCAAGGCACGCATTTCTGAGAATGCCTGCCCGAAGTTTGGGGTATAGAATGAGAAGCTGCGGTGAAAACGGAGGACGAGAAGAGGTGTAAAAGCTCATCGATGGAGGACGAAGAAGGAACCTCTTTAAAAACAGTCAGGTGTGAGTAAAGGTTCCAATTTGCCCGATTAAATTGCCAGCGTGGGGTGCGAAGAGGTGGCGAATATGAAGGGGAAGTAAGAATGATTGGGAAATGATCACTGTCATGTAAGTCCGGGAGAACAGACCAAGTAAAGTCTAATGCGGCAGAGGAAGAGCAAACTGAGAGATCGATGCAAGAGAGAGTATGAGTCCGAGGATCAAAATGGGTGTGAGTACCTGTATTTAAAACATGGAGGGGGTGGGTGGCAAGAAAAGCCTCTAACTGAATTCCACGGGAATCACAGTGAGACCCTCCCCAGAGGAAATGGTGGGCATTAAAATCACCAAGTAACAGAATCGGTGGCGGTAATGACGAAACAAGGAAGGCAAAATCCGGAATAGATAATGCCCGAGAAGGAGAGAGATATAAAGAACAGAGCGTATACCACCTATGTAAGTGGATACGGGCTGCTGTGTAATGCAGCGAAGTATGAATAAATAGCTGATGGTACGGAATATCAGTGCGGAGAAGAAGGGCACTTTCATTAAAGGTCCCATCAGGAAAAGGATCTGAAGAATACAATAAATTATAGCCTGAGATGTGAGAAATAACAGCAGAGTGTAATTTTGGTTCCTGTAAGCAAACACCAACAGGGGCAAACTGGGAGAGTAACATCTGAAGCTCACCCCGATTACCCCTGAGGCCGCGTATATTCCACTGTAAAAAGGCCATGATTGGCAATGATAAAGATACTTGAAATCCGCAGGTAAGGGTTCCTACGGACTAGAAGGGTTAGAAAAGTCCACATGCGGAGGCAGTGGAAAATGTTCAAGCAGCGAAGGAACGGTGCGCTGTGAAGAAAGGAGTTGCGCAGATGGAGCAGAGGAGAGAGAAAGAGCGGAAGGTGGATCAGTGTCCATTGATGGTTTGGTCTCTGCAATATATTCAGAGATTGCTTCAAGTGTTTCGGAATTCAGAGATGTCGTATGGGAGACAATATTGGGAATGGTAGGGGGAGGATGAGTAAAGATTGGAACTGTATTGGACTGTACCAAGGTAGGGGGGGGCGAAAGGGTGGAGGGAACTGGAGAAGCGTGGCAGGGGACAGAAGAGACAGGAACCTGGGAGGTGGCAGAAGAGGGAGAAACTTGGGAGGGAACAGGGGAGGAAGGTACATTACGAGGAGGAGGGTGAACCTCTGCACTTGTAACTGAGCCAGTGAGAGGGGAAGAACTAGGGACAGAGACAGGGAGGGTAAAATGAGGAGGTGGAAGATGGGTAGGAGGTGTTACCGGACCTTTTTTTGACTTTTGAGAAGTAGAGGGACGATTGGGAAGAGGTGTCGTACGAGGTCTCGTCGATACTGAGGCTTGTAAGAGAGAACTCGAAGAAGCGAGATTAGACTGAGGCGTTGAAGTAGGGACGTCTGAGCCGAGGACAGCAAAAGGATTAGATACAGGAGTGATTATGGGAGAGGGAACCACAGAGGTGGGTGTAGAAGATGGGATACCAGAAGTGGGGGGACGTTTTGAAACACGGGAATAAGAAACACGTGGGAGTCTCCCTTGGAGGCGGAGATGAGAAACTGCCATGGCATAAGGGAGACCTTCTGTCTCTTTGAGGTAACGGATTTCCCGCTCGTTTAAATAGACCTGACAACGGCGAGAGTACGAAGGGTGAGCCTCATGACAGTTAAGGCAAGAGGGAGATCGATTGCAAGACGTATTAGAATGGTCATCGGCACCACAGACTGGGCATTCGGTGATAGATCTGCAATATTTCGCTGGATGGCCAAATCGCCAGCAATTTCTACACTGTTGTGGTGTAGGGATCACCTTTCGAACTTGTAACCGATGTCCCGCTATATAAACGGAGGATGGGAGTTCTCGGCTGTCAAAAGTTAAACGAGCCACATTGCTAGGGTATCGTCTCCGCCCACGGGCAGGAAGAACGTAAGTGTCTACCTTGAGGATTGGGAGATCTTGGAGTTCCAGCTGTTCTAGAATATCGGTGCCACATGTCTGGAAATTTTGTTGAACTATGGTATGGGGCAGAATAACGGTACCACTACAAGAATTGAGGGAATGATGTTTTTCAAGGGTGACAGGAACAGTATCTATATGGGAAAGACGAGAGAGCTCACGAGCCTGGGTAGCATTCTGTACGGTAATGATGCGCGTACCGCTCTTAAGAGCATGAAAAGAAATATCTTTACCAACATGGCGTAGGAGTGCCTTGCCAATACTATGGTCAGAAAGATAGGCAGTAGAGGAAGTTGGTCGTAAAGTGAAGAATTTAGTCCACTGTTCAGTCTGAAACTGAGCGTGGAAAGGTAGTGAAGGACGTGTCGATCGTTTCTGAGAAGAACGAGAAGGTGAAGGTGGAGAAGTATCATCAGCAGGTAATTGTCGTTGACGTTTAGGCGTGGGACCAGAGTTGGTCCGACGTGGAAAGGGTCGGCGATTTGAAAATTGCCGCACCGTAGAGGGAGAGGCCGGAAGCATAGTCAGAGGAGAGCGAAGGTCTGATAAATCGAAGGAGTCAGTCGAGGCCTCAGTACCTGAAGCGGGTGAGGAAACAGCACCGGCAATAGGTACAGAGGCATGAGGAATGTCTGAAGAGTGGTCCAAAGACGAGGCGGGGTCAGAACGGGGTGCGGTATCAAGAAGGGGCCCGGGGGTACCAGGTTCATGGACTAGGGCTGCTATGGTTAGGTTACTTCTTTCTTTTTGTTTTTAAGAAAAAAAAAAGAAGAAAAGAAAATAAAAATAAAAAAAAGAAAAAAAAAGGGGGGACCGGGGAGGGATAGTTCCTAGGAGGAATGAAAGGGCCAGAAATCTCCCTCCGCGCCCAAGAGGACTCGACACCGCTAGTAGCGCAGATGCAGCATGGAACCCGTGCCATACCCTACCCTTCATGCCAGTAAACCAGCAATCTGGGATAGCAACCTCACATCTGCCGAGCTACCTCGGTGGACAAAAGAGAGGGCGGCCGGATATCCGCCACAAAGCATACCTCCTTCAGCCACCACCCCCGGAATCCGAAAGGTGGCTTCCAGAGATACACCCGTCGCCCAAAAGACACCCAAAGCTACTCCGGGATACCGGAGAGGGATCGGGACATCCCTAGGCAATCCAGATTCCACGGCAAACTACGCCACCGCCAAGAAACCTCAACGGAATGGGATGGACCCCAGTGTCCTTTCCCCTACCTAGGAACTAGCGCGCCTGTGGGAGAAATCACGAAGGCTAAAAAGAGGAAGGGCAAAAGGGAGGGGTGAGGAGGAGGAGGAGGAATGGAAAAAGGGGAGGATGGGGAGGATGGGATAGGGGAGGGGAGAATGGGGGGTAATTAGGTTCGGTCTGAGGAAGAAGACCGACAGGGCTAATTCCTCAGACCAAGAGCCTCTTCACCACGCCAAGGAGCCCCCCTTGAAGAGGAGGAAAGGCAAAAACAGGTCCAGTTCCTTGGAGCAAAATCCCCTCGCTGACATCCAGGGACCCTCCTTCAGAAAATTTTGTGACTATACTAATTTCAATGCCTTTATATTAATTTCTCAACCTTTTCTATCTCTATACAGATGAAAACATTAACTGTTTGGCACATGAACAAATTTCAAGCAGATATGTACACAACCTTGTAAACATATGGTGAAAATACATACTATAGTCAAATTTACCTGTAGCCAATTCTGGGGATCACCACCCCGGTTCCACATCAAACAGCCTGGTCGATGGCAAGATCAATAAACTTGTAGGTGCTAGCTGCATTAAGTCCAATGTAATATAGAAAATGTGGCCAATATTTTGAGTAATTTTCTGGGTGTTAATAAAGGCCAGTTTCTTTGTGCATTTTACTCCAATTTAAGTTCAACTATGTATATTACAAAGAAATGGATTAACCACAAAAGCATAACAGGATAAACTCTTTCCATATAATTCTTATAAAAGCAAAACAAAGACAAACAACAACACACTGACCCACAGTACACTGACCCCCAGCTGTCTTTAAGCCAAATTTTAAATTTACAATACTGTCATTTTATTTCAAATACTGTACAGTGGACACTACTTACAAAGACTAGGCTGATTTTACTTATTTTTGTTTGCATGTTTTGTTTATTCACTGAAAAGGCAGAGGATCGCAACATAGTAATGACCTATGATATTAAGTTAAGAGTATCCTCACCACTGTACTTGTATAACTGCAATACAGAGGTGTGACACAGCTATAGTATATATATTATGAAAATTACAGTATGTGAAACACTGAATAAACTCTCAAATTAAATTTCCAGTTTGCTCTACATTATTATTTTATTCACAAAGAGTGTTAAACCTGTTTTGAATCCTGTATTCTGCATGTGTGTTATGCAGTAGGTAGAGTATTATAAATCATAACTAAGCACTAAACCCACAAGGGTCATACAGTGCTATATGCAGTAGGAAGAGGGATGATAAAATTTATATTTTTCTCCAAGAGCATTTTTACCCTTAAAAGTAACTGTGTGTGTGACCAGACCTAAATATTAGGTCTCATAGTTAGACCAATATACAGGAATTTCTGTTTCTTTAAATGCTTTATATTATAATTCACATTCTCTTTCTCTTTCATTCTCATTCCCTCACTCTCTCACTGTCTCATTTTCTCACTCTCATCTCATCTCACTCTCTCATTCTCTCACTCTCAGTTTCTTCATCTGCTACAACCACATCAGTCAATCTGTGCTGGTTAAGTAGGCTTGTGGGCCATATGCAGCAACAGCCTGGTTGACCAGGCTGGGCTGTGAAAGCAGGGCCCTTGAAACCAGTCACAGGTATATCACCCTGTAAGACTTCAGGCATTTAAGTTTTTAATGTATATACAATTCTGCACAGTATACAACAATTATTCATCATTTATGAACTATTGTATCTTGCTCACATTTAGTAAATATATACCATAACCTTTACTTGACACATTGCTAATATACCTGATTTTCAGTTCTGTCACCCTCAATTTTGGCTTGTGTTAACACCACTTGTCACATGGCCTTTTTTTTTCACATTTTATGTTAATAATGATCAGTTTTGATCATCCTTTGAGTTTAGGAGTCTGTTAAAATCAGTACAAAATTGTACCTCCTGGATGAAAAAGAACAAATCTGGTGTTGCCGGTAAGAGAAAAATCTTAGAATATTTATAAGATGTCAGTTGTATGCCAGTCATACCAAAACTAACACTATATAGCATGTGAGACGAGTTAAAGGAAATCACAAGAAGAGCTGCAGTTATGCAAATTACATTGATAGAAGAAATGGTAGTTTAATGCCTCCAAAGAAAATGTAACCAATGTAATCAAATGCTCTCAGACCACTGTGACCAGTACCTATAAGCTAGCAGATGCTATTGCCATAGCTTGAAATAGGGTAAAAAGTTACCATATGTTCATGTGTTCCCTTACACATGACAGTTTTGCAGTGCCCATGACACAGGGCTGGAACCAGTGAATCATCATCCTATAACAAAGACATATGTTGGTTGATTTTCCTTGACATTCAAACCAATAAAAACATTAATGACATGTACTTGATTTGTTTGCTTTCTTCTATGTCTTCACAGTTGATCTGTTTTGCATAAATAAGAACCATGAGAAGACACTCCTTGGACTTCCTGGTAATTCAGTCTAACACTGAAAATCCAGCTGCACTGAAGTCGAGGACCTTTTCAAGGTAAATATAAAGTATATATTTATTGATGGTACATACTGAAGTGCTAGGGATTAGAATTTATGCTAGCTTCAGCCACACAAGTACAGTCATCAGTACCCTCAAAATACATATTCCATGTCAGTACCCTATCTTCAAAATCCACATTATTATTATAATAAAAAAGAAGCGCTAAGCCACAAGGGCTATACAGCGCTGCAGGGTAGGGAAGGAAGAGAGGGTATTTGGTGGCAGGAGGAGGGAGGGATGATCAGTAGGTTACAGAAAACAGCGGGGCAGGGGATAGTGCGGGGGTAGAGGGTAGCAAGAGATTGAGGTAGAAAGGGCTGAAGGTATCAGTTTGCGAACTAAGTCAGTTGTTGTCAAAAAGTCAATGAGAGAGTCCGGATGAAAGGTGGGTCCATCAGCGAGAAGGGAAGGTAAAGAGAGAGCAGCAGAGCGAAGACGACGACAGAGGTAAATTCTGCGTGCTCGTTGATAAAGTGGGCAGTCTAACAGAATGTGGCTGACTGATAATGGAACCTGACAAGTTTCACAGAGAGGAGCAGGGCGCCTCTCCATGAGATATCCATGAGTAAGACGAGTATGGCCAATGCGAATACGGGAGAGTGTAGTCTCCCAACCTCGACACTGGTGACAAGAAGACGGCCAGTAACCTATACTCGGTTTAATAGATTGAAGTTTGTTACCGAGCATAGTCAACCAACGTTGTTGCCAACAGGTGTGAAGGTGGATAGCCATTGCAACAAAATAGTCCGTAAATGGGATACCTATACAGTGGACCCTCAACCAGCGATGGCATCGATTAACGATAAATCTGACTAGCGATTCATTTAAACGCAAAAATTTTGCCTCGACTAGCGCTTAAAAACCCGACCAGCTCTATTCGTTCCATACCATACGCGTCCACTTTGGCCTGAGCGCGCCTCACTTGTCCCTTTGGTGCCAGTGTTTACAAGCCAGCCAGCCACCGCGGTCGCTTCCAAACATACAACTGGAACATTTCATATTATCACAGCCTTTTTAGTGATTGCACCTGCAAAATAAGTCACCATGGGCCCCAAGAAAGCTTCTAGTGCCAACCCTACAGCAAAAAGGGTGAGAATTACTATGGAGATGAGGAAAGAGATCACTGATAAATATGAAAGTGGAGTGCGTATCTCTGAGCTGGTCAGGTTGTATAATAAACCCCAATCAACCATCGCTACTATTGTGGGCAAGAAAACGGCAATCAAGGAAGCTGTTCTTGCCAAAGGTGCAACTATGTTTTCGAAACTGAGATCGCAAGTACTCGAAGATGTTGAGAGACTGTTATTGGTGTGGATAAAAGAGAAACAGATAACAGGAGACAGCATCTCTCAAGCGATGATATGTGAAAAGGCTAAACCATACCCCCGGCCAGGATTGAACCCGCGGTCATAGAGTCTCAAAACTCCAGCCCGTCGCGTTAGCCACTAGACCAGCTAGCCACAATAAGATTCATCCAACTAGGTATATTTCTACACCATAGGAAGGTTAGCACAGGCACCACTGTGACCACAAATGCAAGTTTTTACAGACGAATCTCCAGCTAGCGTGGCCGTGACGAACTCTAGCTCAAGTCCCTTCACTGCCGTCAACATGACTCAAGAAATCGTAATGACACGATTGCAAACAAACCATACCCCCGGCCAGGATTGAACCCGCGGTCATAGAGTCTCAAAACTCCAGCCCGTCGCGTTTTGAGACTCTATGACCGCGGGTTCAATCCCGGCCGGGGGTATGGTTTGTTTGCAATCGTGTCATTACGATTTCTTGAGTCGTGAAAAGGCTAGGAAGTTGCATGACGATTTAATTAAAAAAATGCCAGCAACTAGTGATGTGAGTGAATTTAAGGCCAGCAAAGGTTGGTTTGAGAGATTTAAGAAGCGTAGTGGCATTTATAGTGTGATAAGGCATGGTGAGGCTGCCAGTTCAGACCACAAAGCAGCTGAAAAATTTGTGCAGGACTTCAAGGAGTACATAGACAGTGAAGGACTGAAACCTGAACAAGTGTTTAATTGTGACGAAACAGGTCTGTTTTGGAAGAAAATGCCAAGAAGGACCTACATTACTCAGGAGGAAAAGGCATTCCCAGGACATAAGCCTGTGAAAGACAGGCTTACTTTGTTGATGTGTGCCAATGCTAGTGGTGATTGCAAAGTGAAGCCTTTATTGGTGTATCACTCTGAAACCCCCAGAGTGTTCAGGAAAAACAATGTCCTCAAGGCTAATTTGTGTGTGCTGTGGAGGGCAAACAGTAAGGCATGGGTCACTAGGGACTTTTTCTATGACTGGTTACACCATGCATTTGCCCCCGATGTGAAAAATTACCTAATTGAAAAGAAATTAGACCTTAAGTGCCTCCTGGTATTAGACAATGCCCCTGGTCATCCTACAGATGTGGCAGAGCGACTTTCTAGGGACATGAGCTTCATTAAGGTGAAGTTTTTGCCTCCTAATACCACTCCTCTCCTGCAGCCCATGGACCAGAAGGTTATTTCCAACTTCAAGAAACTGTACACAAAAGCTATGTTTGAAAGGTGCTTTGTAGTGACCTCAGAAACTCAACTGACTCTAAGAGAGTTTTGGAAAGATCATTTTACCATCCTCAATTGTGTAAACATTATAGGTAAGGCTTGGGAGGAAGTGACTAAGAGGACATTGAACTCTGCTTGGAAAAAACTGTGGCCAGAATGTGTAGACAAAAGGGATTTTGAAGGGTTTGAGGCTAACCCTGAGAATCCTATGCCAGTTGAGGAATCCATTGTGGCATTGGGGAAGTCCTTGGGGTTGGAGGTTAGTGGGGAGGATGTGGAAGAGTTGGTGGTGGAGGACAGTGAAGAACTAACCACTGATGAGCTGCTAGATCATCTTGAACAGCAAGAGGGCAGACCTGAGGAAACTGCTTCGGAGGAGGGGAGAGAGAAATTGAAGAAGTTGCCTACTTCTAAGATTAAGGAAATCTGCAATGTGGCTTAAAGTGCAAAGCTTTATGGATGATAATCACCCTGACACAGCTACTGCAAGCCGTGTTGGCAACCTGTACACTGACAATGTTGTGAACCACTTTAGGAAAGTCATAAAGGAACGAGAGGTACAGGCCTCTATGGACAGATATGTTGTGCGACAGAAGTCCAGTGACTCTCAAGCTGGTCCTAGTGGCATTAAAAGAACAAGGGAAGTAACCCCAGAAAAAGACTTGCTGCCTCAAGTGCTAATGGAAGGGGATTCCCCTTCTAAACAGTAAGAAGATAATGCTCTCCCCTCCTCCCATCCCATCAATCATCACCAGATCTTCAATAAAGGTAAGTGTCATGTAACTGTGCATGTAATCTTCAGTTTGTGTGTATTAAAATTAATATTTCATGTGGTAAAAAATTTTTTTTTTCAATACTTTTGGGTGTCTTGCACGGATTAATTTGATTTCCATTATTTCTTATGGGGAAAATTAACTTGACTAATGATTATTTTGACTAACGATGAGCTCTCAGGAACGGATTAATATCGCTGGTTGAGGGTCCACTGTATATGAAACTGGTAGGTCATATACTGCTGACCGCGCAGCAGTGTCTGCCTGTTTGTTGCCCTGTACGTCAACATGACCAGGGACCCAACAAAAAACAATATCTTTATGCTTGGTATAGATGCGGCGTAGCCAAAGTTGGATACGGAGGACTAAGGGGTGAGGTGTATCAAATTTCTGTATAGCCTGTAAAGCACTAAAGGAGTCTGAGACAACCACAAATGATGACACAGGCATAGATGCAATATGGATAAGTGCTGCAAGAATGGCATACAATTCAGCAGTAAAAATACTAGCCGAAGATAGTAAATGCCCTCGTACGACACTGTCCGGAAAAACTGCTGTGAATCCTACGCCGTCAGAAGACTTAGAGCCATCTGTGTACACTGCAATGGCATGAGAATGAGAGTGGAAGTGGTCAAGAAAAAGAGAGCGGGAAGTGACCGTAGACAGTTGGGCTTTCGAGCAAGGGAGAGAGAAAGAACAGACTCGAACAGCTGGAACTTCCCAGGGGGGTAGGGAAAAGTGAGATGCTACATGAACATAGAAAGGTGGTAATTGAAGAGAAGAGAAGACAAGAGCGAATGTAGGCGAAGAGAGAAGGGACGGAGTAAACAGGGGCGGCGAACAAATAAAGAATGTCTACTAATTTCAGTGACCATTCTATAAATGGAAGGATTGCAGAGATCATGAGAGCGTACATAGTAGAGAAGGCAATGGGCATCATGGCGATCGGATAAGGATGGAACGTTCGCTTCTGCATAGAGGCTCTCAACAGGGGAAGAGCGAAAAGCACCAAGGCATAAACGTAATCTTTGGTGATGAATGGGGTTAAGGCTAGAGAGAGTAGCAGGAGATGCTGCTGAATAGATCTGGTCACCATAATCAAGTTTCGATAAAATAAGGGTGGAATGTAGGCGAAGGAGGGTTCGACGATCAGCTCCCCATGAAAGATGAGCAAGGGTTTTAAGAAGGTTCAGCCGGCTGTGACAAGTTGCCTTCAGAGAGGTAATGTGAGGTTTCCAGGATGACCTACGGTCAAAGAGGAGGCCCAGAAACTTGATTGTATCACGTTCAGGGATACGGGAGCCATAGAGGTACAAAGGATGATCGGAGATGACAGAGCAACTAGTGAAAGTAATTTGGTGGGTTTTAGTGCTGGAAAATTTAAACCCATGTGTGGTGGCCCAATTGGAAACACAGTCGACCGCATGCTGGAGAGAAACTGTAATGAGGTGACAGTCAGCGCCTGCTAGCGAAGTCATCAACATAGAGTGATGACCAAATATTTGATGGAAGACTAGAGGCCAAATCATTAATAGCAAGGAGAAAAAGTGCTGTGCTGAACACACCGTCAGCATGGATAAAGTTATTAACCCGAACACGGAAATGTCTATCAGTTAAAAAGTTCTTAAGGAAGGATGGTAGATTGCCTCAGAGGCCTAAGGAGTGGGCTTGGGCCAAAATATTATACCTCCAAGTTGTCATGGTCAAAAAATATGGCAATAACGGAGTGGTTATTCACAAAGGCATTACGAACATACGTATCCAAGCATAGTAGCTATGGTAGAACGTCCTTTACGAAAGCCATATTGACAAGAGACTGTTGTGTGTCTCTATAGAGGCGATGAAACTGCACTGGTAAGAGCAATATAGTTTCATGTCCCGTAGTGCCTGGTTTGCGGAAAGGGAGAACAATAGATTTCCACAGCTGTGGAAGAACTCCTTGTGACCAAATAAGATTGAAAAGGAGTAATAGGACGTCATACAAATATGGGGGCCCAGCTGCCGATGATCGGCAAGCTGAGAGTGTTGCCTCCAGTTCTTGAAGTGTAAAAGGCACATTATACTGTTCTTCTCTCAGAGAAGAAAAATCCAAGGGTGCTAACTCTCTGGCAGACTTTGAGGAAAGAGATGAGGGGCATAGATGGAGCCCCTGAGAAATACGGACCAGATGATTGCCAATTTCATTGGCAACATCTAGTGGGTTTGCTATATCAACACCGGCAACCCGCAGAACAGGAGCCGGGTCAGGAGAATATTTACCACTCAGTTTTCATACTTTTTTCCAGACTGCACTCATAGAGGAAGCAGAGGTGATGGTGGAGACATAATCTCGCCAGCAAGTGCGTTTAGTGTCACGGATGACACGGCAAGCGATCGCACGCTTCTGCTTAAAATCAAGAAGTCTCTCCGTGGTTCTATTGTACCGGTACCTGCCCCATGCAGTGCGTTTCAAACGTACTGCACGAGCACAGGCAGGAGACCACAAAGGCATGCATTTCTGAGAATGCCTGCCCGAAGTTTGGGGTATAGAATGAGAAGCTGCGGTTAAAACGGAGGATGAGAAGAGGTGTAAAAGCTCATCAATGGAGGACGAAGAAGGAACCTCTCTAAAAACAGTTAGTTGTGAGAAAAGGTTCCAATTTGCCTGATCAAATTGCCAGTGTAGGATATGAAGAGGTGGTGAATATGAAGGAGAAGTAAGAATGATTGGGAAATGATCACTGTCATGTAAATCCGGGAGAAAAGACCAGGTGAAGTCTAATGCGGTGGAGGAAGAGCAGACTGAGAGATCGATGCAAGAGAGAGTGTGAGTCCGAGGATCAAAATGGGTGTGAGTACCTGTATTTAAAACATGGAGAGGGTGGGTGACAAGAAAAGCTTCTAACTGAATGCTCCGGGAATCACATCCGGGAATCACAGAGGAAATGGTGGGCATTAAAATCGCCAAGTAACAGAATCGGTGGCGGTAATGACGAAACAAGAAAGGCAATAGCCGGAATAGATAATGCCCGAGAAGGAGAGAGATATAAAGAACAGAGCGTATACCAACTATGCAAGTGGATATGGGCTGCTGTGTAATGCAGCGAAGTATGAACAAATAGCTGATGGTACAGAATATCAGTGCGTAGAAGAAGGGCACTTTCATTAAAGGTCCCATCAGGAAAAGGATCTGAAGAATACAATAAATTATAGCCTTAGATGGGAGAGATAACAGCAGAGTGTAATTTTGGCTCCTGTAAGCAAACACCAACAGGGGAAAACTGGGAGAGTAACATCTGAAGCTCACCCCGATTACCCCTGAGGCTGCAGATATTCCACTGTAAATAGGCCATGATTGGCAATGATAGATACTTGCGATCCGCAGGTAAGGGTTCCTACGGACTAGAGGGGTTAGAAAAGTCCACATGCGGAGGCAGCGGAAAACGTTCAAGCAGCGAAGGAACGGTGCTCTGTGAAGAAAGGAGTTGTACAAATGGAGTTGAGGAGAGAGAAGGAACAGAGGGTGGATCAGTGTCCATTGATGGTTTGGTCTCTGCAATATATTCAGAGATTGCTTCAAGTGTTTCGGAATTCAGAGATGTCGTATGGGAGACAATATTGGAGATGGTAGGGGAAGGATGAGTAAAGATTGGAACTGTAATGGACTGTACCAAGGTAGGGGAAGCGAAAGGGTGGAGGGAACTGGAGAAGAAGCGTGGAAGGGGACAGAAGAGGCAGAAACCTGGGAGGTGGTAAAAGAGGAAGAAACTTGGGAGGGAACAGGGGAGGTAGGTATAGTACGAGGAGGAGGGTGAACCTCTACACTTGTAACAGAGTCAATGAGAGGGGAAGAACCCAGTACAGAGACAGGGAAGGTAAAATGAGGAGGTGGAAGAAGGGAAGGAGGGGTTAAAGGACCTTTTTTGACTTCTGAGAAGTAGAGGGACAATTGGGAGGAGGTGTCACACGAGATCTCGTCGATACTGAGGCTTATGAGGAAGAGCACGAAGAAGCGAGAACAGACTGAGGTGTTGAAGTAGGAACGTCTGAGCCTAGGACAGCAAAAGAATTAGATACAGGAGTGACTATGGGAGAGGTAACCACAGAGGAGGCTCCAGAAGATGGGACCCCAGAAGTGGGGGGATGTTTTGAAACACTGGAATAAGAAACACGAGGTAGTCTCCCTTGGAGGCAGAGATGAGAAACTGCCATGGCATAAGGGAGACCTTCTGCCTCTTTGAGGTAACGGATTTCCCGCTCATTTAAGTAGACTTGGGAACGGCGAGAGTACGAAGGGTGAGCCTCATGACAATTAAGGCAAGAGGGAGGTCGATTGCAAGACGTATTTGAATGGTCATCGGCACCAAAGACTGGGCATTCGGCTATAGATCTGCAATATCTCGCTGGATGGCCAAATCGCCAGCAATTTCTACACTGTTGCGGTGTAGGGATCACCTTTCGAACTTGTAACCGATGTCCTGCTACATAAACTGAGGATGGGAGTTCACGGTTGTCAAAAGTTAAATGAGCCACATCGCTTGGGTATCGTCTTCGCCCGCGGGCAGGAAGAACATAAGTGTCTACCTTGAGGATTGGGAGATCTTGGAGTTCCAGCTGTTCAAGAATGTCATTGCCACATGTCTGGAAATTTTGTTGAACTATGGTATGGGGAAGAATGACGGTACCACTACAAGAATTGAGGGAATGATGTTTTTCAATAGTGACAGGAACATTATCTATATGGGAAAGAAGAGAAAGATCATGAGCTTGGGTAGCATTCTGTATGGTGATGATGCGCGTACTGCTCTTAAGAGCATGAAAAGAAATATCTTTACCAACATGGCATAGGAGTGCCTTGCCAATACTGTGGTCGGAAAGATAGGCGGTAGAGGAAGTCGGTCGTAAAGTGAAGAATTTAGTCCATTGTGCAGTCTGAAACTGAGCGTGGAAAGGGAGTGCAGGACGTGTCGATCTTTTCTGAGAAGAACGAGAAGGTGGAGAAGTATCATCAGCAGGTAATTGTCGTTGGCATTTAGGCGTGGGACCAGAGTTGGTCCGACGTGGAATGGGCCGGCAATTCGAAAATTGTCGCACCATAGAGGGAGAGGCCGAAAGCATAGTCAAAGGAGAGCGGAGGTCAGATAAATTGAAGGAGTCAGTCGAGACCTCAGTACCTGAAGCGGGTGAGGAAACAGCACCGGCAAGAGGTACAGAGGCATGAGGAGTGTCCGAAGAGTGGTCCAAAGACGAGGCGGAGTCAGAACGGGGTGCGGTATCAAGAAGGGGCCCGGGGGTAGCAGGTTCATGGATTGGGTTCTCCATGGTTAGGTTACTTGTTTCTTTTTGTTTTTAAGAAAAAAAAGAAAGAAGAAAAGAAAATAAAAATAAAAAAAAAGAATAAAAAAAGGGGGGACCGGGGAGGAATAGTTCCTAGGAGGAATGAAAGGGCCAGAAATCTCCCTCCGTGCCCAAGAGGACCTCAGCACCGCAAGTAGCATAGATGCAGCATGGCATACCCTACCCATCATGCCAGTAAACCAGCAATCCGGGATAGCAACCTCACATCTACCGAGCTACCTCGGTGGACAAAAGAGAGGGCGGCCGGATATCCGCCACAAAGCATACCTCCTTCGGCCACCACCCCCAGAATCCGAAAGGTGACTTCCAGAGATACACCCGTCGCCCGAAAGACACCCAAAGCCACTCTCCGGGATACCAGAGAGGGATTGGGACATCCCCAGGTGATCCAGATTCCACGGCAAACTATGCCACCGCCAAGAACCTCAACGGAATGGGATGGATCCCCGGTACCCTTTGCCCTACCTAGGAACTAGCGCGCCTGTGGGAAAAATCCCAAAGGCCAAAAAGAGGAAGGGCAAAAGGGAGGGGTGGGGAGGAGGAGGAAAGGGAAAAGGGGAGGATGGGATAGGAAAGGGGGGATTGGGGGGTAATTAGGTTCTGTCTGAGGAAGGAAACCGACAGGTCTAATTCCTCAGACCAAGAGCCTCTTCACCATGCCAAGGAGCCCCCGTTGAAGAGGAATTCTTCCAATGCATTTGGAAAAAAACTACTGATACACAGATTCAAATTCAAGAAGACCCCCATAGTGTCCGCTGCTTATCTATGAAAGCCAGATTTTTTTTTTTTTACACCACAGAATTTACCATAGGACCTTGACCTCGAAGGTCAACACAGGCCTCTGACAAGTTACACCAGACTGCTTACCAAAACAGGAATTACAACTCAGAGATACATGCAATAGTGTTTTAAGAGGGCAGAGGGAAAGAATGGAAGAAGCGCTGACTCAGCTTAAGAGGTCATCTCTGCATGACCCTGAAAAAAACAGTTAAGGTGTTGTCTACCCAACCCAAGCATAAGGGTTACTTGCCAGATGACCCTGGAGGCACAGCAGTGGAATCGCCTGCCTCAACATGAGGACATATACCCAAAGCTGCTCTGGTGCAAGGCAGATGGTAAACTGGTAGAAAATGATCCATCCCAAGCAGGTAGAAAGGTAGAACAGGGCATTGGCAAAAAAACAGCTGGCTGAAAAAACATGTCCCTTGCACACCACAACAGCAACAATGGAGACCATATTTATCCCTCCCCTCATCTATCCTTCCCACTTTTCAGGACCCTGTAGCCTAAATTATATAGGAATGGATGTTTAGCAATGTGCAGAAGATATTCAAACCAAAAAGCAATAAAAATGTAGCCATACTGATTAGTTTAAAGTGCCATCTGGATGGATGTCACAAATAACTATGTTAGTATTTAATGAGACTTAACAAATGTTAGTAAAAGCTGTTAATGATAGTTGAAAAGCATTTCGTTAATGGGAAAAACTTTGCATTAATAACCTACTGTACATGTTAATAAATACAAGCAGTACAAAACTGCTCCTTAAGCAACACACACAGTATAGCCATATTTAATCATTCTAATTCACCAGGATATTATAAAACACAATTAAAATAATTCTAATTTTATTTGATTTACTACTCTTTAATTTATCCAGTAAAATTAATTGACTTTCCTTATTGGGTCTATTCAAAAAGCTTTTATTGGGTTCTTTGAGATTTATTTACTTTAAGAGTACTACTACATTTTTTCCTGCATCCTGGTTATATTAAAATTATTGGCTTCATGCTTGTCTAACAATATCATATATGGTATGAATTTTTAGCTCAAAAACCACACCATTAAAAAGGTGTAGGAGGGGGTGAAGGTGGACGAGTGGTTTGAGAAGGATGATGATGATTAGGTGCAATAATAAGAGGAAGAGGAGGGGTTGGAGGAGGAAGAGGAGGGGTTGGAGGAGGAGGAGGAAGAGGAGGGGTTGGAGGAGGAGGAGGAAGAGAAGGGGTTGGAGGAGGAGGAGGAAGAGAAGGGGTTGGAGGAGAAGGAGGAGGAGGAAGAGAAGAGGTTGGAGGAGGAGGAGAAAGAGAAGAGGTTGGAGGAGGAGGATGAGAAGAGGTTGGAGGAGGAGGAAGAGAAGAGATTGGAGGAGGAGGAAGAGAAGAGATTGGAGGAGGAGGAAGAGAAGAGGTTGGAGGAGGAGGAAGAGAAGAGGTTGGAGGAGGAGGAGGAAGAGTAGAGGTTGGAGGAGGATAGGGAAGAGAAGAGGTTGGAGGAGAAAGAGGAGAGGTTGGAGGAAGATGAGGAAGAGAAGAGGTTGGAGAAAGAGAAAGAGGAGAAGAGGTTGGAGGAGGTAGCAGAGGAGGAGGAAGAGGAGAGGTTGGAGGAGATAGCACAGGAGGGGAGACTGGATGAAGCAGAGGAGGAGGGGAGACTGGAGGAAGCAGAGGAGGAGGGGAGATTGGGGGAAGAAGAGGAGGAGGAGGAGGAGGGGAGGAGGCTGGAGGAGAAAGAGACGGAAATAAAGAAAATGGAGGAGAAAGGATGGAGGATAACTGAGGGAAGAAGAAGGATGGGAGGAAGAAGGATAGGGAAATGTAAGAATGAGGGGGAAGGACTGGGGAGAGGAAGGATGGCAAAAGGATTGGAGGAAGGAAAGGGGAAGGAAAGAGACTGGGAGGAATAAGGGGAAGGATTAGGAACAGTAGTAACAGCAGCAGCAGCAGTAGCAGCAGCAGTAGATACAGCAGACGCAACAGCAGCAGCGCCAGCCGCCTTATTATGCTTGGCAACTACAATAAAGAATTTTAAAACTATATTTGATTCTGAGGAGCAACCTGATAATTTCAATACTATAATGTATAAGACATTAACAGGTGTTGACAGCTGATGAACAAAAGTGTATTATTATGACAAATTAAAGAATGTACAGCCTCTCCTCACTTAACAAAGGAGTTCTGTTCCTAAGACCAAATCAGTAAATGAATTTGTCGCTAAGCGAGGAGCATACTATAATGGTAGTGGGTTTGTGTCAACCATCTTTGATGTTGTTTTAATGTCACCTTTGCACCATTTATAACATTTCTGGTATATTTTTAAATATTTTTACAGTAGAGTACTGTATATTGTAATAAACAGAACAGAGGAAATCAGCTCTAATACACTGTACATTATTTAAGTATGCATACTAGTCAGAGAGCCTGTCGTAAGTCCGAGGCATCGGTAAACAAGTACTACAGCGCTAAGTGAGGAGAGGCTGTATTGTAAAGAGCTTGTAAAAGAGGGGTAAGAATGTAACAGGAGAATGTGTAAAAGCATCAACTGTTCTGTATAAAAAAGTAATATGGAGTATAAATTTATGCATACCACAGCTTGAAAGAAAATTATTAAACTACTGTCTATGTAACTCAAGGGAACTTCAGAAACTTTCATATGAGATGAACTGGCTTCATATAAATGAAGGCTGTGGCTAAAGTCTTACTGAAAAAGATTAAGTGAACTATACTTATAAACTGATATTAAACCTTTGACTGTCGCAACCCCCAATCCTGAGGTGTCTCCTGGTGTTGCAAAAAAAAAAAAAAAAAAAAAAAAAAAAAAAAAAAAAAAAAAAAAAAAAAAAAAAATCTTATGAAATGATAGAAAATCTTTTCCCAATTGTAATGGCAGCAAAAACACAAAATTTGATGGAAAACTGATGGAATTACGCTCACGCGAAGTTAGCGACCTCGGCGATATTTACAAATCGGCGATTTCACCCACTTTGAGCCCTATTTTCGGCTAATTCCATTGTTCCAGTCGACCAAACTCATAGCTATTTGTTTAGAACTCCCTTTTTTCTATCTATTGAGTACAATAAACTGCCCATTTACCGATTTCAACTACCCAATAACGTGGTCAGAAATTTGCAATTTGGCCAATTTCATGAAAATTAAAAAATATGACAATTTCAAAATAAGGTCCAGAATGAACAATGCAGACATTCCTGGCTCTAAAATAACATTTTCTTTGTTCATCAGTCACGTCTCCAAGCCCCTCTGATATTACTCTTGCTTTCTATTTTGAATTTTTATTCGAACAAAAAATAGAATATTTACTGTTATGCAGACTACTGCAATATTGTAATAATTGTATAAATAACATCAACCCATTCATGACTGCATATTAGAATGGCTAGTTGGACATTTATTGGACAATGACATCATCTGTTTACTTCTGAACATCGGCAAAAATCAAACATTTCCCCTACTTTGAGCTCCATTTCCAGGTTCTTTTTATAGTAAAATCAATCAAAATCACCTCTATTTCTATAATATATTTTCCATTCTATCAAATGAGACCAAAAAAACGAGAATACAACCATAAATACTATACGAAAATAGACCACAAAGTTGGCATTTTAATTAAAAAAATGGTCGGAGTTTTTTTTTTCTCATTATGCACTGCGTGCTGGATGATTTTTTTATATGGTGCACATTGACCACACAGACCCATTCTCTCACATGTGGGCCTACCAGCTTTCTCCTGCTTAATTTGAAGCTGCTAGAATTTATGAGTATATATACGTCAAACACGGTACCTTGTAAGACGTATATATACGACCGCGACAGTCAAAGGGTTAAGATAGTCTAATACGAGGCAGTGGGCTCTCTCTGCTTATGGGAGACAGATAAATCCCGTGTGCAGTTTATGCTGCCTGGTAATGAAGTTTGAATAACTGGTGGTACAGTATAATGCCTGGTAATGAAGTTTGAATAACTGGTGGTACAGTATATTGCCTGGTAATGATATTGGAATAACTGTTAGTACAGTATATTGCCTGGTAATGAGGTTTGAATAACTGGTGGTACAGTATATGTATTGCCTGGTAATGAAGTGTGAATAACTGGTGGTAGAGTGTATCAAGTAGTTAGGTAATTTACAGTAGATTCTTACATGCATTTTTCAGAGGGTAAGTGAGGGTAAGCTTCAGCTACACTCTGGCACCATACAACTCAGTGTATATATTCAAAGAAAATTTAGAAAAAAAGTCTGAATAATGATGGAGACTTGAAAGACCCTTTTAAATGAAAATGGTATATTCATGTCAGAAGGGAAGCTATCTGTATGATATCCTACCTTGAAGGACGAATATTACAACATTATGAATGTATTCACAAGGAAATGCTAAGCCCACTGTGGTTGTATTGCACATAGGCAATCACTCTTAATCCATAAGATCAAGAGCACTTCACCAGTATCAAAGCACCCCTTTCCCTTGAAGGGTGAGTGGTTAGTAACTTGATTCTGCAAATTAGTATAGGTGCAGTACTAGAGAAAAATATTTAAGAGCAGCAATTTATGAATGGAAGTTGATTGCACAGAAATGAAAGGAAATATTATTATTTCTTTAAGAGCAAATCATGAATGGTAAAAAATGTTGAATGCACACTAACTCTACAAGATATAATTCACGTCACTTTAAAAAGACCATATAAAAAGAAACTAATATAATTAATATATAATTAGAATTTTAGAGAAATTAAAGATTAATATATAAAGCATTGACAGAATTAAGCAAATTGAAGTGCCAACAATATTTCAAGAAATAATGACAAACTGCCGATCAAAAGTAGTGGAAGCATTCTGCATGTCGAGGTGAAGAAAAATACTATGCTCGTCTTATGTGAGCATTTTATAATATGCAAGTGAATGAATGTGAAGCAGTTTAATGAGGTGTAGGACATTTGTTTTTGATGTCAAAGACCAGATGAAGACTACAGTACAGTGTGCACACACATTTTTTTGTGAAGCTTGTATGTGTACATTATGTGTCAACTGATAATATTAAAGGACAGCAGGAACACCATGAAGTTTTATGCTTCACAAATTAGCCACATCAAACTGCCAACTTGTTGGATTATGCATGAATTATATGTCTGTTACATATAATGTCTACTGATAAAGAGTACAGTAGCAATGAGACAAAATTAAATTCTGCATAAGACATGCTGCACAAATATTATGATAAAAAATAAATGCCCCTTTTACAGGTTAACTATTAAAGCTAACTTAATACAAACAATCTAATTTTTTTTACAGGCTAACAAAGCTAACTTAACAAAAAAATCTAATATGGATTAATTAATCAGTAAAACCTTGATTTAAGAGACTCTGGAAATAACTGACAAAATTCCTTGGGTACGTTGATTACAGAAACAATGAACAATGTTTGTTGGTTACAAAATTGTCCATTATTTGTTATGATCCACTCAGTTAATTGGTTTTGTAAGCAATGGACACAGTCCAGTGGTTACAAAACTATTAGTTACTATTAAGAATGGGATTTACCAGACAATTAGCATTACCAGACACCTCTCTCTTGCCCCATTGGTCTACCAAATCAAGGCTTCATTGTACAATGGTACCTTCACTTACGAGTTTAATTCGTTCCGTGACTGAGCTTATAACTCAATTTGGGTACGATTTGGGTACAGCATGACTGAAGAATTGCGGCACAATTTTATGTAACACGTCGTAAAATTAATTTAACATGGTTCATTTTGCGGAAAGGAAAAAAAAATTCCCTTTTCCTCAAGCAGCTGCCTTGTTGTGGATCAGCCGGGAAGATCTCCCACCATCCCCTCCCACCCCCCGACACCACCCCACCATCCCAGCATTCGTACTTCATGTGTGTCCAGTCCAGTCCAGTCCAGTCCTTCTCTGCTACAAGCTAGCTGTGTTTGTGAATTGTGTTTTGATCTTTTAATTATTATATTTTGTATCGGCCAAGCAATCATGACACCCAGCAGGCATACAAGTGTTGCTGAATGTGGCAAGAAAAGCTATGAGCATTTAAGTCTTAGAATTAATGAAGAAAACAAAGATATTAGACAAGAGATAACTGTAATGAAGTGTTACTTTGTACACATAAAAAGAGGTAAATATAAGTTTGTGTGACTGACTTAGTGAATGACTGGCTGACTGAATGATTTGACTGACTTACTGACTTGACTGACTGAATGACTTAAAGTTAGACACTCTAGTGCAACCTTCGACTTCAGTACCAGAACCTTTATCATCCACTGCAGCCCAGTAGAGCCACAGTGTAACTCTCCACTCTCTTCACAATCATCCACAAACACCAGCACCCACAATTTAAGGTAAGAAATACTATTATTTATGTTACATTTGTAGCCTTAAACAGTAAAAATAACATAATACATCACAACAATGAACTACAACTACATATTCACTTTTGTTTTTGTATGATGTTGAGGCCAAAAAAAAAGTTGACTGGCTTTTTTGGGGCTCCCAGGAATGTAACTCTATTTTTCCCATAAGTTCTTCAGTTCATCGAACACGGTTTTACCCAACACGACATTTTCAGGAATGTAACTACCTCGTTAACCCTTAAACGGTCCAAACGTATATATACGTTCACTCGCATAGCGCCCCAAACGTATATATACATTTTCTTTGTCATTCATTCAACATTGCCACGATAAGCCTGAGTCACCTAGACATGAGAGAATGAGTGTGCACACTCACTGTGTGCCACATTAAAATAATTATGGATGTCTGGGTACCATATGCTCTTTTTTCCTATTAAAAAAAAAAAATTTTTTTTTTCTCAAAAAATTTGGGGCGCTACGCGAGTGAACGTATATATATGTTTGGACTGTTTAAGGGTTAAATGACGGTCTGCTATATATCAAATTAATTTTCCTCACTGAAATTAACTGATATGCCATTAATCCATTTCAGCGGAATTCCTGGCTCTCGAGAGGCAGGAGAAAATACTTCAATATAACACTAATATCAACTCTAGTGCACATTTGTCTATCACAATTGATCTAATAAGACATAATAAACAATATATGCAAATAACATAGAAACATGATACATACTCTAAAATGAATAAAATATGTCATTGTGTTAAGAGTGGTGGCAGCCACTCCCAAGGTAAAAATAATTATCACTCTGACCATATCTTCCCATTCTTGCCCTTCTGAGGTCTTATTATAAGAGAAAACAGAATGTTTGTGAGGTTAACTGCACTAGATCACTAGTTTCATAAGGAAAACACTGAAACAAAAGTGATTTTCTCATGTTTTTCTATGATTTCATACTTTAATTCAATGGATATCATCCTTTTCTTCTTCTCAGCACTGTCCTTTGCACTTCCTTTCTTAGAACCCATGGTTAGAAAAAAGAAATTTAGGAAAATAACTGCACGAAAAACACAAAACGCTGGGATGCTGGGCGGATGTTGTGGCGTTCGCTACGCCAACTAGTGGCAGCGTATCTGAAGCTTGCTCGTAACTTGGATTTTGGCTCACAACTCAAAGCAAAAAATCGACTGAGCGATGGCTCATAACTCGGAAAGCTCGCAAGTTGGGGCACTCGTAAGTCAAGGTACCACTGTATACATATATACGTATTTTACTGCCACAAGAAAGTAATTTTATTTCTGAAGACAAAGCAGCATGATGATGAATGGAAGACACCTTTTTACCCCAGGAACCAAGTGGAGGTCAAGACTGAGTATATCACATCATTTCCTATTACTCATCTCTACCCCCAAAAAGGTCTATCATGCTTTATAAAGCCCTTGTTCATCTCTACTCAACGGTCATTATCCAAATGTGTGGTGAGCAGGTGCCAGCCGAGGCATGCACAGCCCCCTAAGCCAACTTGTATCCTTAAAGAAGACAACTAGGTTCACCACAGTCCCTGACGCAGAACTTATTAAAATAGTTTTCTGCTGAGGGATCATATAAAATTCAGATGGAAATGCACCAACAGCAGAGAAAAAGGGTTAGGAGCTGTCAAGTGGAGATGATATGAAGGGGCCATCAACCTGATACAAGCACCCTTAAAGTCCAAGGGGCAGTTTTGTCAGACACCTGAAAACTGTGCTGAAAACAGTGCTAAAGATATCCCGTACTTTGCCAAAGGTAGAGCCAACTTGGCCAGAAATTATGCTACTGTACACACACACGGACACCAAAACAAGCAAGAGCAGACAAGCACACTAGTACAATCACAAAGGCAGAAGCTGGAAATACACATGGACGACTCATCAATGAGAGCCCAGAAATCGATCTGACCTGGCAAGGCGTCTCCTATTTGTCCATAAAGGAAGCTACCCTGAATGTTTATATCAGGAGAGCCACCAATTCACAGAGATCAGGTTAATTAAGCATAGATGGAGGAGGGAATTCTGTTGTCTTTGATAATGTATTTGTGATTAGCTTTTGTACAGTACAGTATTTAGCCTTTGGTTTCCAGTAGGTATGGCAATGAAGTCATTCTTATCAATTCTTTCCTATTTCTATTTCTATATTGGCAGTTTGGAGGGATATGTCGTGTATCTTTATACGTATATGCTTCTAAACTGTTGTATTCTGAGCACCTCTGCAAAAGCAGTGATAATGTGTGAGTGTGGTGAAAGTGTTGAATGATGATGAAAGTATTTTCTTTTTGGGGATTTTCTTTCTTTTTTGGGTCACCCTGCCTCGGTGGGAGACGACCAACTTGTTGGAAAAAAAAAAAAAATGTAGTTATGATTGCCTGACTTTTTTTTTTCTCTCCTATCAGTCAAAAATTGTATATTCAATGCCTTCAGTTTTTCTTTGTAACTTTTAGTAGTGGAAGGTATTTTTAAACCCAGCTTTGAGCTTTTTCTAATATTTCCATGTTTTTTTCTTTTTGGGTGCAGATACAGTAACACCACTTTCTAAATGCATTCAGGGGAACCTGTTTCTGTACATACAATTTATCATGTGGAAATGAACTTTGAATTGAATTTAATATATCAAAGAAGCAATCCAGGACAGATTAGCCAGTGAAC
This sequence comes from Cherax quadricarinatus, assembly GCF_038502225.1. Taxonomy (NCBI): domain Eukaryota; kingdom Metazoa; phylum Arthropoda; class Malacostraca; order Decapoda; family Parastacidae; genus Cherax; species Cherax quadricarinatus. The sequence goes on from NC_091369.1 coordinate 9,822,778, forward strand.
AACACTGCTGCCACTTCTTTGATCATGTTGAAACTTGCTTTAGGGATACTGACCAAAAAAATAAAATTTGTATATGAGCAAAATCACACCCAAAGGTCAAAAGATATGACCTATGATATTTTAAAGGTCATTCCTTGACCTATCAAATTTTAGCCTTTCATAAATTTCCTCTTGTTGGCGTAGGCTATTAAAAAAATCCACATTTGGAATCAGCATGATCTGGAAACTAAAATCATTACTCTTTTAAGTCATCACTTGACCTCTTGGACACCGAGTTCCAGACAAAAAATCATAAATGAGAAAAAATTGGCCTTGTCATTAGCAGCTTTGAGAAGACTGTATATAATGTAGACTAAAGCATATGAGGCCTGGTTGTGGGGGCGCTGACCCCCAAAACCCTCTCCAGGTATACATTATGAATAAAACTTCCTTTTTTTTTATTATTACGAATTCACATCTAATTTTGTCCTCAGTTAGTGATCTACAACCTAAGGGCTAAATGATAATATTAGTCATGTACACGAATAACCGGCACGTAGGAGACTGAAGCTTATGACAAAGTTCTGGTCTGACTTGCACCATTAACTGGTTAATGGTGCAAGTAAGACCAAAATGTTGTTATAAGTTTCAGTGTCCAATGTGCATGTTATCTGTGTATTGTTCCAATCACGGCATTGTGACTTTCTTCTTCTATTAGGCATATGCCAAAATCGGTAATATCGCCTGGTTTTTATGGTACTGGTATCAAGTATTGATAATTATTGACTAATTATGATGATATCAGTACATACTGGCCTAAAACTGAGTATTGGCAATGGCAAAAATTTTGATATCATCCCATCCCTGGCTATCAACCTTCTATAAAAGAAAAGAATATACATGTATAAAGGTCTATTCTACATCTTGCATTATCAGTAACTTGACTTTATATTTGTTCCCAAGACCATGAATTGTGTACAAAAATGCCACTTTGTCCATGCCCAAGGTCAGGCCATTATTATAGTGGGAGGCCTAGCTTCACTCCTTGATAAAGACAAAATGCAAACACTAGGATTTTTTTTTTGGAAACATTTCAGTTACGGGACCTTGGTCACTCAAAACTGGAGCAACCAAGGTCCCAGAACTAAAACGTTTCTAATCGAATATCCTAGACCTTGCATTTTGTGCCCTTTCCAATAACCTTTTGGTATCATATGGCCTTTTTACCACTTTTCTGACATAAATACCCTCCCACCCTTCTGAACGCATCTCAACTCATCTCTGGATATTAACCATGGCACTCTTAAGAAATAATAACCATGCTGAGGGTGACAAGAAAACTGAGTGGAATATTATGCCTATTATGAAAGCCCAAGTGACTGTTATGTTACAGGGTGGTAAATGGGCCATGGGGACACCATGTGCGATTGGTGATGAAGAATCAATAATTCTTTCAGTTCAAGAAAAATGAGGTGAAGGTAAGAGCTTATGCAATGAGTAATCCACAAAGTAACACGGTGAGAAGAATGGCAAAAAGGATATTACGTATAGCTAAATAAGGCAGAAAAATTATGCAATGTGAGGACTGAGCAAAAAGTAAAAGCTCTATCATACAATAAAACAGTGAGTGAACTTGCACAAGCTTTTGCTTACTTCTGGATGGTTTAGCTGCATTAAAGTGTATAGCAGACTGCCAAACATAAAATTCAGCAGGATAAATGCATCTGTTAACCATGGTGCTGCAAAAATTTTTCCTGTAGAGATGTAGAAACTTATTTCTGAACGTGGCTACAAGCCTAAACAATGGTTTAATGCCAATGAAACAGGTGTATTGTGGAAGAAATTACCATCAAGAAGGAAGTGCACCTTGATTCAAGCAGCATAATATATTTGCAGGTTGCTGTTGTTAGCTAGTGCACAAGGTGATTTTAAGTACAAGCCAGTACTTATTTACTGCTCTCAAAATTCATGTGCTATTTTATGGCCTAACAAGACAACATGAATGAGGTCCTGTTTGTCTAGTGGTTCAAGTATTATTTTATTTCTTTGGTTAAGATGTATCTGCAGCAAAAGAACCTCTCATTCAAGGTTCTCCTGTCCTCAAATCTTAGTCTCCGAGCCAAAATGAGAAAGTTGTATTTCTACCACCAAACACATTTTTAATACAACCCCTGGACTGAGGAGTGATTTGGGTATTAAAGTGCCACTACACATGCAGGGGTGGAGTAGAAACTTCTCACAGCAGCGGATAAAAACGCAGACATTGGAGTGATGGAATTTTTTCGTAAATTTAATAGAGTAATTGTAATAGCCATTAATAAACCTGCATAATTTCACAGCTTTTCCTCTCATTAGAGAGCCAGGTCCAGAAAACTGTTGATATGGAAGAGAGAGAGTTGCTGGTGAGACTTTGAGGATATGCAGGCAGGATATGGATTTGAGCTTGTGCTATTTACTCCCTGCCTAGGCAGTCATTCCCACAATGCTTGAGCCCACTAGGCTATCACTGTCACATGACTTTGGGCCAACAGCAGATGTAAGCAGTTAAAAAAAATAAATAAAAAAAAAAATAAAGTGAAATTGATAAGCCAAACTTTTTCTTAATTACGATTTGTTTTTCAGGAATACAGTATTAGCAAGATCAAATGACCTCATACATTCAGTCAAAAGTCAAATTATTATTTTTCAACCTAAATTAATAACACTACAGCATTTTTATATTATTATATTCACAGGAGAGTGCTGAACCCATAGGAGTCATACAGCACCTGGAGGAATGGCATTATTATCATTATAACAATCATAACTAAGGGCTAAACCCATAAGGGTCATACAGTGCTGCAGGGTAGGGTGTTCTAAAGGTGTAATATGCTTGCTCAGAGATCACTGATGGGTGAAGAGTATAACAAGGTAGAGTTTGTAAGGGCAGTGAGGAGTGCTAGAGAAAGTATAATCACAGTCAGTGTAATAGAGTTATTGCTGACAAAAAGGTCAGAGAAAATGGAAAGCATTTAGACTTGGTTCAAGGAATTGGAGCTCTGATCCAATTCCTTAGATTAAGAGCTGCTGACTAGCATCAAGTAACCTCCCTTGAGGGATGTACATATTTTTATAATCTGACTGACGGCAATTTCAAATAAGCAGGTTCTTGTTGGACTACAAACAACAGGATGAAAGTTATGGCAATTTCAAATTCAGTATGTGATGTTAATAACTGACCTCCGAGTGCTCTTAGTCAAAAGTCTTGACTTACGGGTTGGAGTTTGTTAAAAATGTGCAAATGTTAATTTTATGCCATAAGCTATCTCAAATTTTGTTTAAGCAAAATAAAAAAGATGGTGGTATTCCTTTTCACTTTTTTTGGGTGGGGCTGATCTGTCCTTGATTTATTCCAAAATGCTGTTTAAAAGAAGGCCAGAGTCACATAACAGTTTGTAACTACAGTACTGTATCTCATTTACATGATTTTCTGGTGGTAATATGCAAGATTACAGGTACGTCTTGCTACTTCTACTTACACTTAGGTCACACTACACATACATGTACACGTTTATTTATACACACTCATCTGAGTTTTCTTTGATTTTATCTTAATAGTTCTTGGTCTTATTACTTTTCCTTTTATATCCATGGGGAAGTGGAATAAGAATCTTTCCTCTGTAAGCCATGCGTGTTGTAAAAGTCAACTAAAATGCCGGGAACAATGGGCTAGTAACCCCTTTTCCTGTAAAGATTACTAAAAAGAAAAAGAAGAAGAAAATTGTCAAAGTGGGAAGTCTGAATGTGCGTGGATGTTGTGCAAATGATAAGAAAGAGATGATTGTGGATGTTATGAATGAGAAGAAACTGGATGTCCTGGCTTTAAGTGAAACAAAGCTGAAGGGGGTGGGAGAGTTTCAATGGAGAGGAATAAATGGGATTAGGTCAGGGGTTTCAAATAGAGTTAGAGCTAAAGAAGGAGTAGCAATAATGTTGAAGGATAAGCTATGGCAGGAAAAGAGGGACTACAAATGCATAAATTCAAGGATTATGTGGAGTAAAATAAAGATTGGATGTGAAAAGTGGGTTATAGTAAGCGTGTATGCACCTGGAGAAGAAAGAAGTGTAGAGGAGAGAGATTCTGGGAAATGTTGAGTGAATACATGGGGAGTTTTGAATCAAGTGTGAGAGTAATGGTGGTTGGGGATTTCAATGCTAAAGTGGGTAAAAATGTTATGGAAGGAGTAGTAGGTAAATTTGGGGTGCCAGGGGTAAATGTAAATGGGGAGCCTTTAATTGAGCTATGTGTAGAAAGAAATTTGGTAATAAGTAATACATATTTTATGAAAAAGAGGATAAATAAATATACAAGGTATGATGTAGCACGTAATGAAAGTAGTTTGTTAGATTATGTATTGGTGGATAAAAGGTTGATGGGTAGGCTCCAGGATGTACATGTTTATAGAGGGGCAACTGATATGTCAGATCATTATTTAGTTGTAGCTACAGTTAGAGTAAGAGGTAGATGGGAAAAGAGGAAAGTGGCAACAACAAGTAAGAGGGAGGTGAAAGTGTATAAACTAAGGGAGGAGGAAGTTCGGGCGAGATATAAGCGACTATTGGCAGAAAGGTGGGCTAGTGCAAAGATGAGTAGTGGGGGGGTTGAAGAGGGTTGGAATAGTTTTAAAAATGCAGTATTAGAATGTGGGGCAGAAGTTTGTGGTTATAGGAGGGTGGGGGCAGGAGGAAAGAGGAGTGATTGGTGGAATGATGAAGTAAAGGGTGTGATAAAAGAGAAAAAGGTAGCTTACGAGAGGTTTTTACAAAGCAGAAGTGTTATAAGAAGAGCAGAGTATATGGAGAGTAAAAGAAAGGTGAAGAGAGTGGTGAGAGAGTGCAAAAGGAGAGCAGATGAAAGAGTGGGAGAGGCACTGTCAAGAAATTTTAATGAAAATAAGAAAAAATTTTGGAGTGAGTTAAACAAGTTAAGAAAGCCTAGGGAAAGTATGGATTTGTCAGTTAAAAACAGAGTAGGGGAGTTAGTAGATGGGGAGAGGGAGGTATTAGGTAGATGGCGAGAATATTTTGAGGAACTTTTAAATGTTGAGGAAGAAAGGGAGGCGGTAATTTCATGCACTGGCCAGGGAGGTATACCATCTTTTAGGAGTGAAGAAGAGCAGAATGTAAGTGTGGTGGAGGTACGTGAGGCATTACGCAGAATGAAAGGGGGTAAAGCAGCTGGAACTGATGGGATCATGACAGAAATGTTAAAAGCAGGGGGGGATATAGTGTTGGAGTGGTTGGTACTTTTGTTTAATAAATGTATGAGAGGGGAAGGTACATAGGGATTGGCGGAGAGCATGTATAGTCCCTTTATATAAAGGGAAAGGGGACAAAAGAGATTGTAAAAATTATAGAGGAATAAGTTTACTGAGTATACCAGGAAAAGTATACGGTAGAGTTATAATTGAAAGAATTAGAGGTAAGACAGAATGTAGAATTGCGGATGAGCAAGGAGGCTTCAGAGTGGGTAGGGGATGTGTAGATCAAGTGTTTACATTGAAGCATATATGTGAACAGTATTTAGATAAAGGTAGGGAAGTTTTTATTGCATTTATGGATTTAGAAAAGGCATATGATAGAGTGGATAGAGGAGCAATGTGGCAGATGTTGCAAGTTTATGGAATAGGTGGTAAGTTACTAAATGCTGTAAAGAGCTTTTATGAGGATAGTGAGGCCCAGGTTAGGGTGTGTAGAATAGAGGGAGAATACTTCCCGGTAAAAGTAGGTCTTAGACAGGGATGTGTAATGTCACCATGGTTGTTTAATATATTTATAGATGGGGTTATAAAGGAAGTAAATGCTAGGGTGTTCGGGAGAGGGGTGGGATTAAATTATGGGGAATCAAATTCAAAATGGGAATTGACACAGTTACTTTTTGCTGATGATACTGTGCTTATGGGAGATTCTAAAGAAAAATTGCAAAGGTTAGTGGATGAGTTTGAGAATGTGTGTAAAGGTAGAAAGTTGAAAGTGAACATAGAAAAGAGTAAGGTGATGAGGGTATCAAATGATTTAGATAAAGAAAAAATGGATATCAAATTGGGGAGGAGGAGTATGGAAGAAGTGAATGTTTTCAGATACTTGGGAGTTGACGTGTCGGCAGATGGATTTATGAAGGATGAGGTTAATCATAGAATTGATGAGGGAAAAAAGGTGAGTGGTGCGTTGAGGTATATGTGGAGTCAAAAAACGTTATCTATGGAGGCAAAGAAGGGAATGTATGAAAGTATAGTAGTACCAACACTCTTATATGGATGTGAAGCTTGGGTGGTAAATGCAGCAGCGAGGAGACGGTTGGAGGCAGTGGAGATGTCCTGTCTAAGGGCAATGTGTGGTGTAAATATTATGCAGAAAATTCGGAGTGTGGAAATTAGGAGAAGGTGTGGAGTTAATAAAAGCATTAGTCAGAGGGCAGAAGAGGGGTTGTTGAGGTGGTTTGGTCATTTAGAGAGAATGGATCAAAGTAGAATGACATGGAAAGCATATAAATCTATAGGGGAAGGAAAGAGGGGTAGGGGTCGTCCTCGAAAGGGTTGGAAAGAGGGGGTAAAGGAGGTTTTGTGGGCGAGGGGCTTGGACTTCCAGCAAGCGTGCATGAGCGTGTTAGATAGGAGTGAATGGAGACGAATGATACTTGGGACCTGACGATCTGTTGGAGTGTGAGCAGGGTAATATTTAGTGAAGGGATTCAGGGAAACCGGTTATTTTCATATAGTCGGACTTGAGTCCTGGAAATGGGAAGTACAATGCCTGCACTTTAAAGGAGGGGTTTGGGATATTGGCAGTTTGGAGGGATATGTTGTGTATCTTTATACGTATATGCTTCTAAACTGTTGTATTCTGAGCACCTCTGCAAAAGCAGTGATAATGTGTGAGTGTGGTGAAAGTGTTGAATGATGATGAAAGTATTTTCTTTTTGGGGATTTTCTTTCTTTTTTGGGTCACCCTGCCTCGGTGGGAGACGACCGACTTGTTGAAAAAAAAAAAAAAAAAATATCTTGTCACTTTATACTCCTTTGAATGTTGCAGTTTTTAATTTTTTAACTTTTATTCCGGTAAATTTTACTGGTGTACAAATCATGTGTTCAAAAAAAAAAAAAATTCCTATAAAAATAGAGGTGGGCTCATACAATGGATATACAATGTTAAAAGCCTAAACTGCCTCTTGAAAAATCAATCTGTCCTGGGATGCTATTCAGAACTCTAAATTCTATCATTCAAACACCACTATGGTACTAATTGAGCAGGTATACCATGATGTATGTTTAGAAGGGGGACCAGAAAATCCTTTCATTTTGGAAAACATTTAACAAGTTTTTACTTTAAAGAGGGAGGTCCAATGTTTATATAAAAAAAAGATATTTGGCCTTAAATTTACTTGCATTTTTTTTGACCTTACCTCTTTCAATATTACTCTTATCTGGTTAATCTGACATTCATAAGAAAGAATTACAATACTAGAAAGAAAACAGATTTTGGGCATGGCATTCAGTAGTATTCACCCTGATGGTGGCATTCTCTATGGATACAGGGGTAACACCTGAAAGTGAAAGAGGAAAGGTACAGCAACAAGTACTGTACTGGACATCATTTATACAAAATGGAAAGAAGTGAGAAAGCCACTGAATGAACTGCATATTTCAAAGACAAGGTGTCAACACAGGTTCTGAGAGGGAGCAAAAGCACTGTATGAACTGTTTGTTGAAAACTTCAACTTACTGAAAGTTAATCAATTGCCAGAGAAGTACAAGACAACGAATGTAGTATGCACACTGAAGAAAGGAGGACAGACAGGTAATATTTAATTACATGCTAGTATCACTGACATGATTACTATTTAAAGTAATGAAGATACTCAGGAGAGCAATGGAGCAGCAGCAGCTTCATAAACAACCACCAGCATGTTTTTTTTTTATTATTATTTACAAAGTGCTAAAATCATTTGGTTATTCAGAGCTTTCAACATACAGTATTTCATTTCTATTATTATTATAATCAAAATTAAGTGCTAAACTCACAAGGGATTTCATTTCTAACATTGCCAAATTTAACTACCATTATCAATTTTCTATTGTGATAACCAATTCACTCTCATATCACATACAACACAATCATGAAGAAGGTCAAATAATTCAAAGTCATTTTTCTAATCCATAATCCATATTCATAATTCATTCTGCATCACTGGCTGTATCACCTAATTTAAAAGAAAGGGGAAAATATCCCCACCATTATTGCTTAGACTTTAATCAGGCAAATACCCTGTGAAGAGTGGCACCCCTGCCAGAGAAGAGGCCCCCTACCCATAGGCATAAAGCACTTAGACTCCACCATGACATTAAGGTGACCCAGCATCAGGAAAAGCATGGATTTAACAATGGTAAATCCTCTCTCACTCCTAAGCTCCTTCTCTCCTCTTCTCTTCTACTGAGTAGGATATGTTTTATATTCTGTTCCAGTTTTTATTTCAAATTTTCCATAATGAATAAGTGAAATTTATTGTTTTTGAGCATCATATTATTTTCTGTGGCCTACTGGAAGATGTGGTTTACATTTGCTTGGAGATATGAAATGCTTGATGGATGCCATTCTCGTACAATTTCCAGCATTATCCGCAGAGGATGGTACACTGCTACAATTTCTGTCTCTGCCAGATATGAGAATGAGAAAAAGAACTTAGGTGAGAACTGTGCCTTGAAGAACAGAACATTTCACTGTGGTAGCCTCCAATTTTACTTTGTTGACTATTACTCCTTGGGTTCAAATTGTTAGAAAGTTGAATCCCCACCTTCCCACTTTTTCAATTATTCCAAACTTTTGCATGCAATTTGTGTGTTATTACACCATGATCACACTTACTGAAGGCTTTTTGCATAGTGTACAGTACAACACACAGTCATTTGTCTTCTAGATATGAATAAGGTAAGAAACCAATGGAGCTGAGAGCAACTAGCAAATTTGAAAACAGGAGAGTTCAGAAAATACAAAGCAGCAAAAAAATGGGAAGAAAGGGGCAAAATGATATTGGTTATATCATACAATCCTTCATCAGACAACACAGATCAAGAGAGAGGAGCATGACTAAAACACAGCAACAATGAATACAATAAACAAAGTAGCAGAGAAATAAAAAAAACTAAAGCAAAACTTCTGATGGCAGGTGAATCTAAACCACAGGGAAATAAGCTGTGAGAGCTGGGACCTCCACAAAAAACCACAAACATGGAGAATAAAATTCATGAAAGAACAACCTCATGATGTAAAATGTGAAGAAAATGACATAAGAGAGGCATATTAGTCAAACTTGACAGTGTATTCACATTTACCCAGAACATCACTGAATAAATCAAATATAGATAATCAATAGGGACCAGTGGTTATGTAATACAAACATTTAGTTACCCTGTGGAAGACAGACTGATGAAAGATGTGGAAATTGAGGGACAATACAAATCAGACTAGAAATGGTAGGGAGGGAGATAGACAGAAAGATTAAACAGAGCCTGTGGTTCAACGACAAATACAGAGAAGCAAAGATGAGGAAAAAGAACTGGCTGGAAAAATAGAAAGTGGCACAGAATATGGAAATGAGCATAAATACTAGAAATGAGTGTGCAAGAATAAAAAAAAAGAAGCGGAGGGACAATTTAATATATACACAACATCAAAAGTTGAATAGTAACAAACTTTTCCATAGCCACATAAGGAGAATGACTAAGGAACCAGGTGTTAAGACTAAGAAAGGATGGACAAGATCTTTAGGAGGCTGGTAATGAAGTATGAGAGGAAATAAATGAAAGGTTTGAAGAGGTATTCACAGTCAAGCAGAGAAAATTACTCATGAGCAATAGAAGCAGAACCCAAAAGTAATATCAAGAAACAATCCAAACATGACAGTATGCCACAGCAGATTATTATAATCAAGGGGAAGGGCTAAACCCGACGCCACAGCAGAATTAAAGTGATCTCATAAAAAAAAAGGTCTTTAACGAGTCACTTATAGGAGGGAAACTACCAGAAATAGGAAAAAGGTTGTGTGGTCCCCTTATTTACTGGCACGACAGGAAGCCTTAAAGTACATGTATAATATCAAAAGTCTTGGGAAGATTGTAAGGAAGAGGTTACTGAAGCATCACAGGAAAAAAATTATTATAGAAAACTAGCAAGTATTTATGAATGGGAAATCACGCCTAACAAATCTAAAGTTTATAAAGTGTAACAGAGATAACAAACAAGGCTGCCAGGTCTGGGTAGGCAAACTTTCTGGATTGTAAAAATGCTCTTAATACTATACTCCACGAGATGCTAATAATTCACAAGGTAGAAAAAAGAAGACGGGTAATTTAGAAAGTATTCAAGTATATTTGGGAGTGCCCAATAGTAGAACACAAGAGTAACTGTAAGAAATGAAGTATCAGAATGGGTAAGTAAAATGAGTGTGGTAGCAGAAGGTTTGGTACTACTGCCTATACTGGTTCTGATACAAGTACATAAATAGTTTAACTGATTGTACAGAATCATGTATTTGTATGATAATGATGTTAAATTAATGAGAAGGATAAAAAATTCAGTGCAAGGACAGAAATATACACCAAGGAACCATAAACAGTAAAACATTAGTCAGGCAAATGCCCTGGAATGATACACAAGTCCAAGCCAGACCGAAACGTCGTTGTAAGCTTCTCTCTTCTATGTGCGGGTTATTTGTGTATCGTTCCAGTCACGGTATTGTGCCTTTTTTGTTATAAATGGCCTGGAATTTAATCCAAATAAATGCAAGGTAATGAGGACAGGAGAAGGGAGATGTTTCCCAGCACAACCTGGGAAGGAAAAAAGGGTAAAAGAACTGCTTATAACACAAGAAAGAGCCTGGGAGTCAGCATCACAACAAACTTATCACCAGAAGTGTACAAATATTGGGTAACATTGACAGCATAAGGAAGACTAGCAAATTTTAAAATAATCAGGAACATAATCATGTAGGATGCAATACACAACAAATGTTTAGCCCATCATGGACAATGCCATTGTGGAACTCCACCTGACCAAACATATGCAAAAGGAAGAGAAGATAAAAAGATTTGCAACAAGCCTTATCTCAGAGCTGCAAAGAAGGAGAGCTGGATCAACCAAACCTGAAGGAGAAGAGGAAAAGATGGGAAAGGGGATTATTACAGATTAAAATTCTATGAGGTAACAACAGGTGAGACAGATAGGTTGTTCAGGAGGAGGGATCAAGGGCAAGGGGTGACAGATGGAAGCCATAGGGCTCTCAGAAAGTATTTTAGTCTAAGGGTGGTAGAAATTTGAAATGAGAATATGGTGGATGCACACTTCATTCACAACTTCAGGAATAGTATAGCAGGCGAGTATGTCCTGCACAGTATTAAATTTGACATACAGTACACTGTACACGAGTACACACAAATAAGCACTCGTACAAAACACTGGTGTACATATACCGAATACGTTTTCTTGAACCTATTTGGAAGCATTTATTAATACTTATTTTTTTTTTCTCCATTAGGCACTCATTGAATAAGTTCTTAAGATATTCAGTGTATTGTTTATGTATTTTTTTTCCATTTCATGGCACTTGCTTTTGGTGACCAAGTTTAAAGCAACAAGTATATATATTGCATGTCTTTTATTTCACAAAATTTCAACTATCACAATCCTGTAATTGTCAAATATTCTATACACAATAAGATACCTAAATTTCACATTTGGTTTTATATTTATAATTTTTAATAAAAAAACACTTTTACAAAAATTATTATAAATACAAATGAGTAACAGTTTGAAAACCTAAGGACTTATGCTACTTCTAAAGGAATTCCTCGAGTTAGGTGGCTATCACAATATGTTGCGCAAGCCATTGTGTGGCATTCGTTTAAGACAAAATACACAATGTTAAATTACTGGTTTAACCCAACAGCATACAGGATGTCCCCAACTTACAAGCAAGTTGCGTTCTTAATGATTACAAATGAGTTGCGTTTTTAATGATTCCACTTGAAAGCAAGTTGTTTTCTTGATGCTTCAGCTTGCAAACATGTTGCTTACATAGAAAGTAATAGCATAGAAGATGATTATATTTTAGTCATGATTGTATTGCAGATCTGCTGAAGTAAAAATGTTCCTAAATTTCCTATTCACAAGTATGAATGTGTAGCTTGAGGCATTCAAAAGTTAGAGGACCTCCTGTACTGTACTGAAAGATTTCACTGCTCTTAGTATATATCAAAAGACAAAGGTTGTCAGTTGCTCTTTTTGTTTATGAGATCAAAAACACAAATACCATTATCCGATACATAATACTTATAATCCCAACATAAGTAATTGAAAAATTATATACATACAAGAGCCCACGAGAATTATTAAGGTTAGGTGTATTCACAATATCTACAACTCCTTGATAATAAAGAGATAATCCAAATAACATTCATCACTCAACACACCAGCTAGCAGTAGAAAGACACACAAAGGCTGTTAACATAGCTGCTACTCTGGCTACTTACAATTAACCTATCCAACACGGATATGTACAAGAACAGCTTAGATACAGTACACTGAGATTTAACTTATTTCATACAATACAGCTGTGAGTAAAGCTGGCAGTTAGTACAAACTTGTGAAGAGATTGAGTGAGGAAGAAGAATATTCCTAATATTAAATACTTTAAAGATCTTGAATCTTGAAGGATACTAAGTTATGCTCAGTCTGCCTTATAAAAACTGTGAATACTGTTTATTATTAAAAACATAATTATGGAGGCACTATCATAAAATTACCAATCATTTAATAGTTATTATACTAGTAAAAGCAAGATGTAAGGCAAAATGTTTTTATAATGAATGAATTGTCCTCAAAGATACAGATACAGATATACGCAGACCATTATAATATATACAACCATTCCTGTATGTAGGAACATTAAAGTACAAAAATAAATCAAATGCAGGTCAAATTGCCCAACATCAGTCAAAAATAAGAGGTGTTGCACAAGATAAAAATTATTAGAAAAAGAAATGTAATCAACAAAAACATTTTCATTTATCTGACACGCTAAACCAATGTAGGTTATTCACGGAAAGGATTAGTGGAGGCTCGATCCTCTCTCTATAAGTAATAAATAATGAATACGAGCTCTAGTAGTATTCAATTTGTAACATCTCAATTAACCATTAGTAATGTAATTGTCAATATACACAAAGGGCTACAGAGTATTAATCTAATTCATTTCTATTTTTGTAAAGCTTAGATCAAATATGCATATGCAGTATGGGCATATTTGGACATCAAAAAAGTAATTTGTGATGTCTGACAATGTGAATAAGATAATCTGATTAAAGAAATGAAGAGAATTTAAAGAAGTAAAGCAAAGAACATTGAAAAGGTAAACAGCATCCTAGAATGGGAAAATATATAAACGAGAAGGCTCACTGAGCACTGTTAAAAGAATAAAATAGGTCAGTCATGGTATAACAAAGCAAAACTACTCGCATCTTTGTAAGAGTAATAAGTAATAAAGAATGCTAAAATAGAAATGTCTTTACACATAGTGTGAAAATGAGTACACCTGCACGTGTATATTAGAATTTGTAATGAGCAAGTCAGTCAAGACAAATTTAGCTATTAGTTACTCTTCAATATTATATGGTATTGCGTGTCCTCCATATTTTTTCCCTTGTTCATTTGTGATATCTGAATTCTGCTTCACATAAATAATAAAAACTGGCAACGGTTGATCACACATGTAGCAAGTTATCACAAAAGAGCACAGTACTTGAGTATGTCATCTACCAATCTCTTCACAATTATAATGGACACAGTACCACAGACATATACAAATAAGCACAGGGAAACATTTATGGAAAAGGCTGCATTGGAAATGAGATGCTTTCAAAATTGTGAACTTGAGCTACAGTATAAAAAAAATAAAATGTTAACCACAATATACATTAATAACTATAACCTTCAACACCTTTGTAATATCATACTGTACAATAACAAGAGTGGCAGTTAATGTAAGGTACCTTTGAGGAAAAAAAAAAAGGGGTGAATGTTAAATATGACAGCCATTTTTTACTGTTTTCTTTGAGGAAATATTTGTAATCTTTTGTGAGAAAGGATAAGAAGGGTAGAAGAGAAAAAAAAGGAGATGAAAAAAGTTTTCCTCTACTGGTCATCATCATCTGATGTGTGCTATACATCATAATAAAATACTTGTATACCTGGCTGCTGGACACTCAAGCCCCTACTACTCAAAACCTCCCACACTTCTTCCAAGCCTTACTACTCCTTGAGTCTACATTAGACCACCACCTTTTGCAACTCCCCCTACTGCATTTTTGCCTGTTGGCGATTCATTTTATGTATCGACAGTACAGTATTTCTTCCTTTTGCTCCAAAGGTTTCCAACCTACTGCAGTGGCTCTACTTTTCTTGTTTCTATCAGCCCAGTATCTATTGTTGAATTAGGAAAATTATATTCTCCTCCGTTAGTTGTTTACCAAATGCATTCACAATGTGTGAATGCTCATTTTATGCACATGTAGAAAGCACACATTTAGTAGAGATTGGTTAAGAATCAGAGATTTAATAGCTGAAAGCCATGAGTAACGGAAGAAAATGTTGACCTTTCAATGTCTCCAGACAGACAGCTGGCTGCCAGCCTGCCACACTTGTGGTGACTCGATAAGTAGCACACCATCCTACACCTATCAACCCACATACACTCTTGAGCTCATGAAAGTTTTCTTTTTCACCCTATCTTGTCTATGGATATTAACCATGGTACATAAAGGAATAAGGAAGAAAGTCTGAAGGTTTTTAATAGAAAAACAAAAAAAACTGTAAAGTGAAGTACTTGATATTGTAGTAATCCTGCCCATTTTCTAAGGAAGGAATACACAGTAACTGTGTTAAACACATGCTAATCTCATGTTTTTCTTAAATAAGTTTGTATAATAGGTAAGTTTTTCATTTAGGTAAATTTTCATTTATGTAAATTTAACCTTGGATAAGCCATTTAGTCTAAACCTCAATACATCCAACTAAACCTAGTAGGGCAACATGAACCCCTCTCCATACATTTATAGATCAACAAGAAACAACATCTACAATGTAATTTACCAAAAAACTTTATTAATACTGACGAATTAACAATTTAAAAGAAAAAACTTGTTTGACTCTTTTGGAGATGTCCTGGAATGTAACCTAACTTTTCCTCATAAGATGTTCACTCCGTCCACTGGGTTTTCGTGTATGTATAACTCTGTTTTAGGGAACATAACCTGCATAAATGGTGGGGGTGGTCTATTGTACTCCTCATTTACATCCACTTCATTAAGTTATTCTGCTTTAACCTTTCTAAATGACCAAACCATGTTAATACTCCTTCAATAATCCTCTAAATTATACCTTTCATACCACCACACAATCTTACAATTTCTAGGTTTCTTACTCTGTATTATATTTATGTCACATGCTGATATTAAAGTTCCATACAGAAGTTTGACAACTGTGGTGGTACATGGTACAGGAGAAGAAATTCTCTCCTGGATCAAGGCTTGACAGATCGAAACGCAACAGAAAATTTGCACAGATGGGGAAAACCAAAATGATTAATCGTTAAAACCAGTGTTCCAGTGGTCAAAACATGGCCCCTTATTATTCACAATGTACATACATATCATAGATGAAGGAATAAATAGCAACACAAGCAAGTTTTGCCAATGACATTAAAATAGGCCATCAAAAATTTCTGATAAAGACACCTGAGAGCTACAGGATATGTATAGGATGATGTGTTGGCTGGAGAAGCAGCAGATGGAGTTTAGAACATGCATAGTGAGGATTAGCTTGCTACAGATTTAAATCCTGTCCATTCTGTAAGTAGAGTAAGAGTCTAATACTGTGAAATGAAAATAACTAAGGTATGTAGAAACTAAATAATGTAGATCTTCGACTGAATGTGAAAAAGACATACGAGTTCTGGTTAGCAGAAATCCAAATCAAAGACAATAATGCATGTGTCTGAAATAAATCCAATAAAATTCTTGGCTTCATATCAAGAAGCATAAATAATGAAAATCCTGAGGTTATAGCTCAAATTTTTATATATTTGGTAAGACCTTGTTTAGATAATGCTGCCCAACTCTGGTCTTCATTTACAGAATAGACATAAATGTAGGAGGGGTGTTAATGTTGCAGTTTAAAAACTGTAGTGTAAAGCACCCTTCTGGCAAGACAGTGATAGAGTGAATGATGGTGAAAGTTTTTCTTTTTCTGGCCACCCTGCCTTGGTGGGAATCGGCCAGTGTGTTAATGATAAAAAAAACATAAATGTACTGGAAAACACAAAACATACAGAAATGAATGAAGAAGTTGTTTCCCTAAATTCGAAACTATTACTATGAAGATACGCAGAAGGCTCTGAAACAGAATAATGGGACATAACTTATTATTTTTTTTTTTTAACAAGTCGGCCATCTCCCACCGAGGCAGGGTGACCCAAAAAGAAAGAAAATCCCCAAAAAGAAAATACTTTCATCATCATTCAACACTTTCACCTCACTCACACATAATCACTGTTTTTGCAGAGGTGCTCAGAACACAACAGTTTAGGAGCATATACGTATAAAGATACACAACATATCCCTCCAAACTGCTAATATCCCAAACCCCTCCTTTAAAGTGCAGGCATTGTACTTCCCATTCCCAGGACTCAAGTCTGGCTAAACAAAAATAATCGGTTTCCCTGAATCCCTTCACTAAATATTACCCTGCTCACACTCCAACAGATTGTCAGGTCCCAAATACCATTCGTCTCCATTCACTCCTATCGAACACGCTCATGCACGCCTGCTGGAAGTCCAAGCCCCTTGCCCACAAAACCTCGCTTACCCTTTCCTTCCAACCTTTTCGAGGATGACCCCTACCCCGCCTTCCTTCCCCTACAGATTTATACGCTCTCCATGTCATTCTACTTTGATCCATTCTCTCTAAATGACCAAACCACCTCAACAACCCCTCTTCAGCCCTCTGACTAATACTTTTATTAACTCCACACCTTCTCCCAATTTCCACACTCCAAATTTTCTGCATAATATTTACACCACACATTGTCCTTAGACAGGACATCTTCACTGCCTGCAACCGCCTCCTCGCTGCTGCATTTACAATCCAAGCTTCACACCCATATAAGAGTGTTGGTACTACTATACTTTCATACTTTCATGTGCTTAAAATATCTAACCCAGACAGGACTCTCAGTATTAGATTCCACTTCCACAAATTTAAGAGTTAGAAAGAATACAGGAAAGCAATGATTTAGCAACAGAGTTGCAAGTTGTAAATGGTATGATGAGAGTGATAAACTGTTGATAAGGACATCTGTGTGCATTCAAGAAATTTATTAAAGGAAATATTTTGTCATAAGTGGCTCCATCAGTCCTCACACCAAACAGAAGCTTGGAACAAATTCCCTGGTAGTGTCAATGAAACAAGAACTCTGAGTAGCTTCAAAAACAGATTGAACAGGTGTGTGAGTGGGTATGAGTTGGGCCTGCCTAGCATGGACCAGTAAACCTACTGTAGTGCCCCATTTTATGTTCCTATTCTTATATCGCCACTTCCACCAGCATCCTCCTCATTACAACATTTAAAGACTATGCATCAAACCCATACAAAAGCACTGGTAACAATATGCTACATAAATATAGAACATAGTGTTTTCTTTCCATTAATACCTACATGGATCTACGAAAGACAAGATGAATAAAAAATAAGGGGAAAATGGAGAAATGAAAAAAGTGGCATGGGAGTGCCTAAGAAAGATTGCAGAGATGTGAGTCAAGGTGGTTTTTAGTGGTGGGAGCTTCAAAATATACAGAAGACTGTAGATAAAAATGCAATCTATTAGTACATTTTCACTACAAAGCGACTGAGAAATTGTGGCATTATTTTGATCGTGATGTCGTGAGGTGCATCTACGACAGTGTAAATTTAGGAATAGGTAAATAAGAGTGCAGGAAGACTAGTAGCTAATAATTTCATTGTAACTACATGAAGATGTGCCTTTAACAGTCATTCACCTACCCTAGGTGTATTTGTACAAATGTTGAATATGTTAGTGACTAAAAATAAAGTGAAAAAAGCACAGTAACTAAATAAAAAAAGTTAAGCAATAATCCTGCAGCACCACCATGATAAATGTTTGTATTTAAAGTTCATAGATCCACCACAGTATACACTGTTAATACCACAGGAGTCATAGATCTAACTGACAAATGTTACTGAATTAGCCGTTTCTTGCATACCCGTCAACACATGCAGTGTTTTCATATCCTCTACATAACCAGGACTAAAATGTGAATATACTAAGATAATGTTTATATGCAAAGTGAGAGTGACTCCAAGATTTACATACTGTATACTTTGCTTCCTTCCATTTGCATAATCAACATTATAATGAAAAGTGAAAAGAAATAAGTATGAATGCAGTACCTTGTGTATTAGTGTTTGGTTGTTAAACTTTTGTGAAAATAAATGAGCTGCATATTCTGGCTTTACAGGAACTGTACCAGTCCATGTGAGTGACTCCCATCACTGTTTATATATCCTCTGCATCTCTTTGCATAATCAATGTTAAAAAAACCGAAAGGAACCTGAATATAATGTGTATACAGTACCTACTTCATATACACTGTGCACCAGTTTAGTTGATAAACTTGTATTTATTGATACATTAACAAGGATGTGTGACAGTGTCAGCAATGTTTACATATGCTAGTCAATCCTCTCACCACCCTCTGCTCCCTACTATTACTTTTATTACTGTATATGCATGGGAAATGATACTTTAATTTTTTAATTAAATAAAATTACTAATATGAATTAAATAGCTTATACAGTACGTATTTACAACAGCTTTCTAGTAGTCAGTCTCACAGCAGTCAGTTGGACACAGAACCCCTTAGGCCATCACAAGTATTCCATGGCTCAGTCGACAGTACTCTCATTTCACATACTAAGTGTCTGTGGTTCAATCCCAAGCATAGGTGGAAATGTCTGACATGTTTTCTTACACCTGCTGCCCTCTGTTCACCAAACAGGGCTTTGAAATGAGCTGAGTTAGGATAAGAGCTTTTAGCTTGTAAAAAAAAAAAAAAACAGTAGTGAGATGGACTAAGATACCCCTGGCCCATCACAACCCTTAAACCCAACAACAGCAACAGGACATAGTGAAGTCTGAGGTTTTACACAATTTTGATTTTTTTTTTTTTTGGATGGGGGATGACAGCTTGCACTCATATGAGGGTATTACACAGTTAGTAAAAAAAAGTCTTATAGCTAGTAATATATGTTACTTTTACTGATGTTTACAGACGACTGTGGTTGTGGTGGCAGCAAATAATAGTTGTGGAACTGCTTGTCATATGTTTATACAGGTATTGTTACTGACATCTGCAGGTGGTTGTGGCAGGTGATAGCTGATAAACTGCTTATCATATGTTTGTAAAGGTAATATACAAGGTCACATGAGCCCTCTCCTCACATTTCTAGATCAACAAGCAACTACAACAATAATGTATGGCAAGGAAAACTTGATTATTTTTGAGTCCTGATGAATTACGAAGCTTTAAGAAAAATTTGCTTGATTTTTGGGGGGATTCCTGAAATGTAACCTGATTTTTTTTCATCTCGGATGATTTTCTGGATTCAATGCCATTTTCAGGAACATAAATACCATCTTATTCGACGGTCAACCGTATATTCAATGACTAAATTAGTGAATGTACATGTGTATGTGTACATGTAATGAGTAGAGCTAGGCTCATGATGTACCATATTTGTTAACTTATATTTTTATTATTATCACACTGGCCGATTCCCACCAAGGCAGGGTGGCCCAAAAAAGAAAAACTTTCACCATCATTCACTCCATCACTGTCTTGCCAGAAGGGTGCTTTACACTACAGTTTTTAAACTGCAACATTAACACCCCTCCTTCAGAGTGCAGGCACTGTACTTCCCATCTCCAGGACTCAAGTCCGGCCTGCCGGTTTCCCTGAACCCCTTCATAAATGTTACTTTGCTCACACTCCAACAGCACGTCAAGTATTAAAAACCATTTGTCTCCATTCACTCCTATCAAACACGCTCACGCATGCCTGCTGGAAGTCCAAGCCCCTCGCACACAAAACCTCCTTTACCCCCTCCCGCCAACCCTTCCTAGGCCGACCCCTACCCCGCCTTCCTTCCACTACAGACTGATACACTCTTGAAGTCATTCTGTTTCGCTCCATTCTCTCTACATGTCCGAACCACCTCAACAACCCTTCCTCAGCCCTCTGGACAACAGTTTTGGTAATCCCGCACCTCCTCCTAACTTCCAAACTACGAATTCTCTGCATTATATTCACACCACACATTGCCCTCAGACATGACATCTCCACTGCCTCCAGCCTTCTCCTCGCTGCAACATTCATCACCCACGCTTCACACCCATATAAGAGCGTTGGTAAAACTATACTCTCATACATTCCCCTCTTTGCCTCTAAGGACAAAGTTCTTTGTCTCCACAGACTCCAAAGTGCACCACTCACTCTTTTTCCCTCATCAATTCTATGATTCACCTCATCTTTCATAGACCCATCCGCTGACACGTCCACTCCCAAATATCTGAATACGTTCACCTCCTCCATACTCTCTCCCTCCAATCTGATATTCAATCTTTCATCACCTAATCTTTTTGTTATCCTCATAACCTTACTCTTTCCTGTATTCACCTTTAATTTTCTTCTTTTGCACACCCTACCAAATTCATCCACCAATCTCTGCAGCTTCTCTTCAGAATCTCCCAAAAGCACAGTGTCATCAGCAAAGAGCAGCTGTGACAACTCCCACTTTGTGTGTGATTCTTTATCTTTTAACTCCACGCCTCTTGCCAAGACCCTCGCATTTACTTCTCTTACAACCCCATCTATAAATATATTAAACAACCACGGTGGCTGCAGTACATACTTGTTACCTATTTATGATATCAATGTGACCACACTGCAAAGAATAACTTCCTAGCTATAAACTTCTTTCTGAGTTTATAATTATAACCTCTTGGTTCTCTATGTTCGTAGTGCTATGAAATCTTCTTTATAAATTCTTTTGAATTGTCTTATAATCTTATACATGGCTATCATGTCTCTATTTTTCTTCCTATCAGCCAGTGAAGGCATGTCTGATGCAGTGTTAATCAGCATATGTTTTGGTTCAATGCTTGACTCTCACACTGAGAAGTCTCTACATTTCCCAACACCTTTATTCTGTGAGTAACTATGGCATGAGCAACACAATATGTTGATAGTTAAAACGTAGCAACCTTGACAGCGTGCTGTGAAGCTGGAGAAACGGAAATACGTATGGAGATGGGTATTTTTCAAGCAGTTTCTCGTGAATTCTCATGAGCCAAAACAATAACAAAGGCTGCAGAGTATTGTTCTCTAAGTGAATAGCTCCACCAACTTAGGAAGAGAGCCATATGCTGTGAATGTTTATTTTTTAGCATTTTTTAATTATGTTTGCCTAACATGAGAGGTTGTAAGAGCAAAGGTGCTATGTCTAAGAGGGATGTTCTACGTATATTTTTTGGTTTTATTCAAAATTACCTTTTGTAAAAGTCTGTTCTAGGGCGGAATTGTAAAACTAATAGTTATTAAAAATACAGTAATTAATTTATAAGAAAGGTACCTTACATCATTCCAAATACAATATCAACTTCACATAAATAACATGAAAATATTACAGTGCTTCCTTTCATATCTAACAGGTCATCAGTATAAACCAAACTATACTAAAATAAAGTGCAGCTAATAACTAGTCCTAAAATCTAAATTTTTTAAACATCTTTGCATTGTTCAGTATTATGCATTGGTTCAGCTCCGAAGCACATGCTGAAAGCACAAAATGATTTGCTTTTACAGTATCAGGTTTTGATCATAAGGTTGATATTCTTTCTATTAAACAAAATGTCTATAAATCTTAAGGCTGGGACATTGTCCCTTTGTCGTGAGTCCGAGAAACAATACACGGAGCATTTCCACATACCTCAGTTTAGAGGACATAAACTTGTCTATACAGGAATCATCAATTCACTTTTTACTTCTAAAGATCTTAATCACTGGTCTGAATTCTTCATTAAGCATGTACTTCGATGCTATGTATGCGAACCGTCTCAACAAATGCCAATGCTTAAAAAAAATCAACGTTGAAGTTTCATCACGGAGCATGTAACTTCGGGAAACCAATTCATGCCCTCAACATTAACAAATTCAATGAGCATGTGATCACTTTTAAATGCAATGCCACAGAATTCAGCTCAGTGGTCTACAGATCTATAAATGTCATGTTACAAATATAAAGCAGGCAACAAGTAAATCATGTACTGTAGATGGAAGAGAAGAAGACAGAGAGGAGGGAGAGGGTACTAATGACTCCTATAAAGGTGTATACTAGTCACCAGTTTCTAGCCCTTGGAGTGTAACTGTGACATGGAAGCCTGGTGCAAGCTCACTGCAATGTAAAAATGGGGGTATATTAATAATCTATACTATTATTGGGTGAAATTCAAGACGCACCTAGATTTTTAGGAAATTATTAATCAATAATATTAAACCAATAATTCTAGTCTAGTCAAATTGTGTACAAAATGTTATAAGTTAGCCACATCATAAAAGAATATGAGAATACTGCTAAATGTGAAATGTCAAATATCGGCAGTATGGCTCTTATAATCATTTTCCATATTAGAATTAAAGCGTTTCAAATTTACAACTTTCAGTAAAACATCTACTCTACATATGGTGAAATATTCTGTAGGTTTTCCTATGTGAATGTTAACCATGCAATATCCTCCACATGAACAACAGAGAACAAATATGTTCACTGTTATAGTAAGAGGGAACAATTTAGTGCACTAACCACACCTATCTGAATGTCTTGTTGCTAAGTTTAATGAGCAGTATATCACTCAAACTTCCAAACCCATATTATCAAACTTTTTACAAAGTACATTATATTTATTATTTTTTTATTATCACACTGGCCGATTCCCACCAAGGCAGGGTGGCCTGAAAAAAAAAAACTTTCACCATCATTCACTCCATCACTGTCTTGCCAGAAGGGTGCTTTACACTACAGTTTAAACTGCAACATTACCATTAATATTGTATTTTAGTGTTGATATTCATGCATGTATTGACAAAGTTCAAATTAAAAAACTAATAGCCTTCGTTTAACTAGAGTGGGTGTTCAATTATTCAAACTATGTGAGGCAGGATCTCAACTTGGATAGAAGTTTGTCCAGTCAGATGCCTTATATTTTGGCTTTTGGTTATTTTAATATAACACATCATTACACCATTTATTAGAATATTTGATTCCCTTTCCCCCCCAAAGAAAACTGTCATCCAACAATTATAATTTGAGTATACTTTCTTACAAAATTAAACAGGAACCAACACCAAATGACCATATACCAAAGATAAATGCATTTGATATTATGTATAAGAATCAAGAAGGGATTCAGGGAAACCAGCAAGCTGGACTTGAGTCATGGAGATGGGTGTTAATGTTGCAGTTTCATAACTGCAGTGCAAGCATGCCTCTGGCAAGACAACTATGGAGTGAATAATAAGTAAAGTTTTTCTTTTTCGGGCCACCCTGCCTTGGTGGGAAACGGCCAATGTGTTAATAAAAAAAAATGTGTGTGGAGGAAGGGTTAGTGCATGAAGCAGGTTACACCAACTGTATCAGCACCTGTGGTGGGGCAGACAATTCCCCTCCACTAAAGACAATATTATCACCCCCTAATTCATATTATTTATATTCATGGAGAAGCATATGACGTGCCAATATTATACAGCACCTGGGGAATGGCAGATACAGGTTTCCTTAGCTTAACCATTTATCATGCAGGCCAATATGTTTAATACAATCTGCCTTTATGTGGGCACCTTGTTTCTCCCAGTAGTATGTTATAAGCATTACAAATTTACTCTTATGTGATCACCCAAGTCTAGCATCATTTTCATTTATAAAAATGAAACAAGTGAAAGAAAACAGAATTGGGCTTTGGGAAATCAAATGAATAAATTTTGAACAAAGCTCTATGGTTAGTTTTCAAGTGTCTTACACCAAAGGAAAAGGGCACTCAACAAGAGGCAGTTGCGGTGCACCAACACAAATTCAGGACTAAGGGTGGAGGAGGAAAGAATAGTAGGGAAATATGCATATACAGGTTCATACCACATGATTTTCAATCCAGATAAAAATAGGCTGGTTCACTGGTGGTGGAAATGGAGGGGGGGAGGCAGAGAGAGGTGGAATGCAATTGAATTTTGGATTTACATTAAATCGTTGATAAAGACGTGATCTATTTGTACATTTTCACTACAGGGGGGTTGAGAAATTGCAATTTTTTTTTTTATCATGATACTTTGATATTCATTTATGATGGTGTAAATTTAGGGAAAAATAATTAAACCCAAGTCTAGGAAGGGTAGTAAGGGTACACCACCATTTTACAAGCAATGAATGGTCCAGCACCTCTTTTAGTCCGAACAAAATTATGAAACTACTTCCTTGCCAGACCAGTTTACTGGACGGCGACAATGAAAATGAAATGAAAATATTTATTTCCTTGCAAAGCTTACAATGTGTGGTTTACATGCCTAGGCATTTCGTGCTGTGCCTTTAACAATCATTCGCTTACTTTAGGTTTATTTACACAAATTTTGAATAGGTTAATGATTAATAATAGTGTGAAAAGTACAGTACATAATTAAATTGGGAAACTGAAGGGATAATCTCGCATCACTGCCAATATAAATGTTTGAATTTCATAGGGCCACAACACAGTACGTATACCACATTTTACGGCGAACAAGGCACTTCGTTGTCGAGGATGGCCCTCCAATTCTGAGTGGCTAAATTTTTTAAAATAACATACGTGACTATATTAGCTGCTTCTTTCATACCTGTCAATACAGGCAGTGTTTTCATATCCCTTGCATCAGGAATAAAATGTAAGGCTACTGAGATAATATTTATATACAAACTGAGAGGGAGTCCAAAATTTATATACAGTGGTACCTCGAGTTTTGAACAGCTCCCAACTCAAACAATTATGTAAATGTATTTTTGTAAGTGCTTTTGTAAGTGCATTTTTGGGGGTCTGCAACGGACTAATCTAATTTACATTATTCCTTATGGAACAAATTCGTTCGGTTTTGGCACTCGAATAGCCTTCTGGAATGAATTAAGTTCGTAACTCGAGGTACCACTGTGCTTAATTCTTTACTTCCTTCTACTTGCTTAGTCTGAGTTATAATGAGAGGAAACTAAATATACAGTGGACCCCCACCTTACGATGGCATCGCGTTACGTTAAATCCGCCATACGATACATTTTAACGCAAAAATTTTGACTCGCCTCACGCAATTCGTCCGGGACGGGTCCCATGCGTGGCCTCAGCTGCCCCGTGGGTGCTAGTGTTTACAAGCCAGCCAGTGCGGTCGCATCCATGCATACATTCGGTACATTTCGTATTATCACAGTGTTTTTAGTGATTGCAGCTGCAAAATAAGTCACCATGGGCCCCAAGAAAGCTTCTAGTACCAACCCTGTGGTAAAAAGGGTGAGAATTAGTATGGAAATTAAGAAAGATTTTGAAGGGTTTGGGGCTAACCCTGAGAAGCCTATGCCAGTTGTGGAATCCATTGTGCCTACTTCAAAGATTAAGTAAATGTGTGCAAAGTGGATTGAAGTGCAAATCTTTATGGATGAAAATCCCCCAAACACAACTATTGCAAGCCATGCTGGTGACTATTACAATGACAATGTTGTGGCCCATTTTAGGGAGGTACAGAGCTCTATGGACAGATTTGTTGTGCGACAGAGGTCCAGTGACTCTCAAGCTGGTCCTAGTGGCATTAAAAGAAGAAGGGAAGTAACCCCGGAAAAGAACTTGCTACCTCAAGTCCTAATGGAAGGGGATTCCTTCTAAACAATAACAACTTCCACACTCTCCCCTCCTCCCATCCCATCAATCATTACCAGATCTTCAATAAGGTAAGTGTCATGTAACTGTGCATGTCTTCTTCAGTTTGTGTGTATTAAAATTAATATTTCATGTAGTATAAATTTTTTTTTTTTTTCATACTTTGTGGTGTCTTGTACGGATTAACCCTTTGACTGTTTCAGACCCCTCTCTGAAACTGTCATTCTATATCGCCAAATATTCAAAAAAAAAAAAAAAATAATTTTTTCTTATGAAAATGTTAGGAATATTTTTGTGAGTGTTTTAAGCCTAAAAAAAATTTTTTTGCCATCAGTACTTACCGAGATATAGAGCCGCAAAGTTTGCAGAAAGTGACGTGCGTACGGCAACAGCGGCGACTGCCGCCCACCCGGTATTCTTTTATTTACTCTAATTCAAAGGTTTCTTGCATTTTTCAATATTTTTCTGTTCCAGGTAACTTATGTGGCCTGTGAGACCAATGTAAGGTGCATTCTTCAAATATACACTCATTGTTTACAACACAATAACAGAACAAACTTTATCACTATTAGTTTGTGTATACACTTTGTTTACACAAACAAACAATACAAAACAATGTTTATTACTATTGTTCCATAATATATATACATATGTACAGTCACTAAACACGTTCCTAGAACTGCTGCAGCTTGTGGAACTCTTTGAAACATGGGTATATGCAGAGGGGCACTTCACACTCCTCACACATAAAACGAGTGTCTCTGCGTGTTTGTGGGCGTTTTATGGTATGCATACATACATAACACCTCTTCTGAGCATTTTTCTTGGCAGTAGTAGGAGGCAGTTGTATGGGGTAGTGATCACCAGGCCTGAAACGAGATGACGTGTGTGGGCGCTGGTCTATTGCAGGAGTTGCTCCTTGGTACTTTGCAATTATTTGTCTGATTACTGACAGGCAAAATTCACCATATTTTGGTGTTTTGTTGGTCTTCAACTTGTATATGTTATAAGCATTTAGCATAGAGATATCAACAAGATGGAAAAAAAGTTTTATATACCACTTATAACTCTTGCGTACACAGTCTGCAAACCCAATCTGCATGTCACATTTGTCCACTAAGCGCATATTGAGGTTGTAGTCCATGACAGCTGCAGGCTTTAGAATGGGTTCATTGGTCTCTCTGTTGTCCCTGCCACTGGGTACCATTTCGTTTCTGTGAACTGATGTCAACAATGTGACATCACGTTTGTCATGCCACCGAAATGCCATGATGTCATTGGCAGCAAAGGCTTGCACCTCACCTCTGCGAGTGCCAGCGTCGAACCTTGGCATATGTTTACGATTACGACGCACTGTGCCACACACGTCTGTCAAGTTCACTCGCAAGAAATCACTGAGTAAGGGGCTTGTGTACCAGTTATCAGTAAATAACATATGCCCCTTACCAAGATATGGTTCCATTATTGTTCGAACCACATCACCAGAGATACCCAATAACTTCATGGTATCTCTCAAAGTATTACTGCCAGTGTACACAATGATATCCAAAACTAGACCACTTCTGCAATCACACAGTACAAATAGCTTTATACCAAAGCATTTCCTCTTGCTTGGTATATATTGCTTGAATGAGAGTCTTCCTTTGAATAAAATCAAGGACTCATCAATAACAAGCTTCCTGAAGGAATAAAAATACATGCAGCACTTTTGTTTCAGGTACATAAACACATTTCTGATCTTATATAACCTGTCGCTTCTGTCAGGCCTGGTTTTGTCTGAAAAGTGTAACATACGTAACAGTATCAGGAAACGATTGACACCTATAATGTCACTAAAACCTGGAATTGAAATCAGGCGTTCTGTTGCCCAGTATGTGGTGACAGTGTGCTTATACACTTGTGGCATAAGCATTATTGTGGCAAAAAACAGGTACATCTCTGCCACAGTTGTCTCCTTCCACTTGTACTTGTGTAGCCGTGATTTTGGTGAGAGAATTGTATTTGCCATGGTGTAATCACAGTATGTGTTTGTTTCCCTGACAATGATGCCCATCAGGGGTTCATCGAAGAATAACTCAAAGCAGTCCAGTTCACTGGCATTGTTCCCAAGTGGACAAGATGGCTTTATTCCACTTTGTGTTTCATCAAAATCATGGGGACTGCGAACAAACTCGTCACCGTCCTGCCAACCCCAGATGCGGTCTGCTGGTGGGGTCTGGATATTGTACCGTGGTTGTGGTTGTGCAGGTTGTGGTTGTGCAGGTTGTGGTGGTGCAGGTTGTGGGAGTGTGGGGTAGGGTGAGGCTGGTTGTTGTGCAGAGTCAGCAGCGTGGGTAGTAGCGTGGCCCGCTGATGGTGCCACATGGGCCGTGCCACCCTCACTATCACCACCACTGCCTGCTCCATCACTCACATCATTCATACCCATCGTTACAATATCGTCATCTTCACTATCAGGTCATGGTGTAGGGCCACGGGATGTGCTCCCAGAGTTTCTCCTTCCCCTTGGAACAACATATGAAACACTACCAGACCGCATGCTACGTCGTACATACTGCCGCTTCACTGGGGAATATTCACTCTCACTGTCACTAGAACTGCTTTCAATGACCTTGAAATCACTATCACTATCACTGCTAACATCTGGGTGTTGTACACGACCAAATAGCTTCCTCTTTCGTCCTGGTATAGGTGAACGTGAACATGAACAAGCCGGCCCAGCACCAGAGGTGGAAGGTTGTGGGTCATCTGGGTTTTCATCACTAATTACGTTATCCTGGGCACTTTTTCCGGTAACACTCACTTCAAAACCCTGGAATTCACTGTCACTGACATTTTCATCGCTGTTAGAGCTATCACTTGGGAACAAAAGACCTCCAATCCGCCGAGGAGTGAGGAACTTCTTACCGAGAGGCATGGTGAAAATGGACTAACAACATGGCGTTCCCACAATGCACCGCTGGGTCCCAGATTTTTTTCACAGGGTGCACACCGACCACTGAGACCCATTCTCTCTCATGTAGGCCTACCAGGCCTTTCCCGCTTGATTTGAAGCCGCTAGAATTTGTGCGTATAAATACGTCAGAAACATTGGCTCGTAAGACGTATTTATACGTCGGAAACAGTCAAAGGGTTAATTTGATTTCCATTATTTCTTATGGGGAAAATTAACTCGCCATACGATAATTTCGTTACGATGAGCTCTCATGAACGGATTAATATTGTAAGGTGGGGGTCCACTGTAATGTGAATACAGTACCTTTTGCACACACACATAACCCGAACATCATAGACTGAAACTTATGACATTTTGGTTTGACTTGGACCATTAACTAGCCACAGTAATAAGCCTTTTTATTTTATGTATATATATATATTATGCATCAATAAATGACCTGCATGTTCTGGATTCACAGGAATTGCACCTGTCCATGAGAATGACTCCCACCAGTGTTTATATAATGGTATCCTCTGATTCTCTTCCTTTGCATAATCAAGGTTAAAAAACAAAAAGAAACCTGGAAGTAATGAATATATAGTACCTACTTCATATGCATTGTGCATCAGTTTAGTTAGCAATGTTTACATCTGCTCGTCCTTCACTCACATCACCCTCTGTTCCAAAGTAGTACAGAAGACCCTCGGTTATTGGCCGTAATCATTTCCAGAAGGTCGCCCTAAATCCGAAAAGATCGAAAACCGAAATAATATTTCCCATAAGAATTAATGT
The DNA here is from genome assembly GCF_038502225.1 of Cherax quadricarinatus. Taxonomy (NCBI): domain Eukaryota; kingdom Metazoa; phylum Arthropoda; class Malacostraca; order Decapoda; family Parastacidae; genus Cherax; species Cherax quadricarinatus. Next base: position 9,852,591 of record NC_091369.1, read on the forward strand.
AAATACTACTACGTAATCCATTTCAGACGCCCCAACATATTAACAAAAACTACATTTTAAAGATTAACTATAGTTTTACATACACAAAACAATGAGAACTAAATAAAATGACTAATGAAATGGATAAATGAACATTTAACATCACTTTTACCTTTATTGTAGATTCTTGTTGGCGCTAATTTGGCAAAATAACTGCACAAAATGCAAGCACAACACAAGAGAGATGCTTCCATGGCGAGGTAACCATGTGCATTGTTGTGGTGTTGCTGAACCAACTAGTGGTGGCATATCTGAAGCTCGCTCATAATTCGGATTTTGGCTCGCAATTCAAAGCAAAAAATCAACTGAGCAACAGCTCGTAACTCAGAGAACTCTTAAGGTGGGGCACTTGTAAATCAAGGTACCACTGTACATCACCTAATTTCGTAAAACTGCACTTTTTTTTTAGAAATAAAAATAATTATTACTATTATGTATTACTAATAAATGAGGAATTATTCCTAATTTTGTACTGTACATGAACTGTAATTGAATTTTTTGTCTTAGTTTTTTTTAACGAAATTCATTGTCTTTTTGTACATAAAGTTTTGGTGCATGTGTGGAAATGTGACTTTTTTTTTTAGGTACACATTAGTCGAGAAATGTGGAATTTACAAATTCTCACAATAAATTCCTTTGTTTTACACATCACATTAATTTTGCTTCATGCAAATTTGTTTTATGCCCCATGTGCTAGGAACACTACTACATGTATTACATAAATCAAGGGACACCTGCAATCAGGTATGATTGAACATTAAGGCATTCCTTTGAAAGGCTGTCATGCAGAGATCAGAACTAAATATTGTGGGCTAAATTCCAGTATTTGGCAGTGTGTTTGAGAGTAAAAACTGTGATGTTGCATGTTTTGTTAAGCACAAGGCCAGAGGCTGCAACAGAGTTCAAAGGTTAGGTTAGGTAAGGTTCATCAGGAAACAGGACAAGTGTTTCCTGACGTGGGTCTTAGTACAGATGATGACCCGCCATTGGAGCTTTTGGTCATCCAATCGAGGCCTTCCACTGGCTTACCAGTCCACCCCTTCAAAAATTATGGTTAAAGTTATAACCATTTAGTAGTATGTATGTGTATATATGTGTAGCATATGTATGTGTATACCAGGAAAAGTGTACGGTAGGGTTATAATTGAAAGAATTAGAGGTAAGACAGAATGTAGGATTGCAGATGAGCAAGGAGGTTTCAGAGTGGGTAGGGGATGTGTAGATCAAGTGTTTACATTGAAGCATATATGTGAACAGTATTTAGATAAAGGTAGGGAAGTTTTTATTGCATTTATGGATTTAGAAAAGGCATATGATAGAGTGGATAGAGGAGCAATGTGGCAGATGTTGCAAGTATATGGAATAGGTGGTAAGTTATTAAATGCTGTAAAGAGTTTTTATGAGGATAGTGAGGCTCAGGTTAGGGTGTGTAGAAGAGAGGGAGACTACTTCCCGGTAAAAGTAGGTCTTAGACAGGGATGTGTAATGTCACCATGGTTGTTTAATATATTTATAGATGGGGTTGTAAAGGAAGTAAATGCTAGGGTGTTCGGGAGAGGGGTGGGATTAAATTTTGGGGAATCAATTTCAAAATGGGAATTGACACAGTTACTTTTTGCTGATGATACTGTGCTTATGGGAGATTCTAAAGAAAAATTGCAAAGGTTAGTGGATAAGTTTGGGAATGTGTGTAAAGGTAGAAAGTTGAAAGTGAACATAGAAAAGAGTAAGGTGATGAGGGTGTCAAATGATTTAGATAAAGAAAAATTGGATATCAAATTGGGGAGGAGGAGTATGGAAGAAGTGAATGTTTTCAGATACTTGGGAGTTGACGTGTCGGCGGATGGATTTATGAAGGATGAGGTTAATCATAGAATTGATCAGGGAAAAAAGGTGAGTGGTGCGTTGAGGTATATGTGGAGTCAAAAAACGTTATCTATGGAGGCAAAGAAGGGAATGTATGAAAGTATAGTAGTACCAACACTCTTATATGGGTGTGAAGCTTGGGTGGTAAATGCAGCAGCGAGGAGACGGTTGGAGGCAGTGGAGATGTCCTGTTTAAGGGCAATGTGTGGTGTAAATATTATGCAGAAAATTCGGAGTGTGGAAATTAGGAGAATGTGTGGAGTTAATAAAAGTATTAGTCAGAGGGCAGAAGAGGGGTAGTTGAGGTGGTTTGGTCATTTAGAGAGAATGGATCAAAGTAGAATGACATGGAAAGCATATAAATCTATAGGGGAAGGAAGGCGGGGTAGGGGTCGTCCTCGAAAGGGTTGGAGAGAGGGGGTAAAGGAGGTTTTGTGGGCAAGGAGCTTGGACTTCCAGCAAGCGTGCGTGATCGTGTTAGATAGGAGTGAATGGAGACGAATGGTACTTGGGACCTGACGATCTGTTGGAGTGTGAGCAGGGTAATATTTAGTGAAGGGATTCAGGGAAACCGGTTATTTTCATATAGTCGGACTTGAGTCCTGGAAATGGGAAGTACAATGCCTGCACTTTAAAGGAGGGGTTTGGGATATTGGCAGTTTGGAGGGATATGTTGTGTATCTTTATATGTGTATGCTTCTAGACTGTTGTATTCTGAGCACCTCTGCAAAAACAGTGATAATGTGCGAGTGTGGTGAAAGTGTTGAATGATGATGAAAGTATTTTCTTTTTGGGGATTTTCTTTCTTTTTTGGGTCACCCTGCCTCGGTGGGAGACGGCCGACTTGTTGAAAGAAAAAAAAAAAATATATATATATATATATATATATATATATATATATATATATATAAATATATATATATATATATATATATATATATATATATATATATATATATATTTTTTTCAACAAGTTGGTCGTCTCCCACCGAGGCAGGGTGACCCCAAAAAAAGAAAGAAAATTCCCAAAAAGAAAATACTTTCATCATCATTCAACACTTTCACCACACTCACACATTATCACTGCTTTTGCAGAGGTGCTCAGAATACAACAGTTCAGAAGCATATACGTATAAAGATACACAACATATCCCTCCAAACTGCCAATATCCCAAACCCCTCCTTTAAAGTGCAGGCATTGTACTTCCCATTTCCAGGACTCAAGTCCGACTATAAGAAAATAACCGGTTTCCCTGAATCCCTTCACTAAATATTACCCTGCTCACACTCCAACAGATCGTCAGGTCCCAAGTATCATTCGTCTCCATTCACTCCTATCTAACACGCTCATGCACGATTGCTGGAAGTCCAAGCCCCTCGCCCACAAAACCTCCTTTACCCCCTCTTTCCAACCCTTTCGAGGACGACCCCTACCCCTCTTTCCTTCCCCTATAGATTTATATGCTTTCCATGTCATTCTACTTTGATCCATTCTCTCTAAATGACCAAACCACCTCAACAACCCCTCTTCTGCCCTCTGACTAATGCTTTTATTAACTCCACACCTTCTCCTAATTTCCACACTCCAAATTTTCTGCATAATATTTACACCACACATTGCCCTTAGACAGGACATCTCCACTGCCTCCAACCGTCTCCTCGCTGCTGCATTTACCACCCAAGCTTCACATCCATATAAGAGTGTTGGTACTACTATACTTTCATACATTCCCTTCTTTGCCTCCATAGATAATGTTTTTTGACTCCACATATACCTCAACGCACCACTCACCTTTTTTCCCTCATCAATTCTATGATTAACCTCATCCTTCATAAATCCATCCACCGACACTTCAACTCCCAAGTATCTGAAAACATTCACTTCTTCCATACTCCTCCTCCCCAATTTGATATCCAATTTTTCTACCTTTACACACATTCTCAAACTCATCCACTAACCTTCGCAATTTTTCTTTAGAATCTCCCATAAGCACAGTATCATCAGCAAAAAGTAACTGTGTCAATTCCCATTTTGAATTTGATTCCCCATAATTTAATCCCACATGGTGGCCTGGTGGTTAACGCTCTCGCTTCACACGGTGAGGGCCTGGGTTCGATTCCCAGCCAGAGTAGAAACATTGGACGCGTTTCTTTCCACCTGTTCATGTTCCCCATCAGTAAAATGGGTACCTGGGTGTTAGTCGACTGGTGTGGGTCACATCCTGGGACACTGACCTAAGGAGGCCTGGTCACAGACCGGGCCGTGGGGGCATTGACCCCCAGAACACTCTCCAGGTAAACTCCAGGTAAACCCCTCTCCCGAACACCCTAGCATTTACTTCTTTTACAACCCCATCTATAAATATATTAAACAACCATGGTGACATTACACATCCCTGTCTAAGACCTACTTTTACCGGGAAGTATTCTCCCTCTCTTCTACATACCCTAACCTGAGCCTCACTATCCTCATAAAAGCTCTTTACAGCATTTAGTAACTTACCACCTATTCCATATACTTGCAACATCTGCCACATTGCTCCTCTATCCACTCTATCATATGCCTTTTCTAAATCCATAAATGCGATAAAAACTTCCCTACCTTTATCTAAATACTGTTCACATACATGCTTCAATGTAAACACTTGATCTACACATCCCCTACCCACTCTGAAACCTCCTTGCTCATCCGCAATCCTACATTCTGTCTTACCTCTAATTCTTTCAATTATAACTCTACCGTACACTTTTCCTGGTATACTCAGTAAACTTATTCCTCTATAATTTTTACAGTCTCTTTTGTCCCCTTTCCATTTATATAAAGGGACTATACATGCTCTCCGCCAATCCCTAGGTACCTTCCCCTCTTTCATACATTTATTAAACAAAAGTACCAACCAGATAGGGAAGATAGGGAAGCTGTGATTTCGTGTATAGGGCAAGGAGGAATAACATCTTGTAGGAGTGAGGAAGAGCCAGTTGTGAGTGTGGGGGAAGTTCGTGAGGCAGTAGGTAAAATGAAAGGGGGTAAGGCAGCCGGGATTGATGGGATAAAGACTGAAATGTTAAAAGCAGGTGCGGATATAGTTTTGGAGTGGTTGGTGCAATTATTTAATAAATGTATGGAAGAGGGTAAGGTACCTAGGGATTGGCAGAGAGCATGCATAGTTCCTTTGTATAAAGGCAAAGAGGATAAAAGAGAGTGCAAAAATTATAGGGGGATAAGTCTGTTGAGTATACCTGGTAAAGTGTATGGTAGAGTTATAATTGAAAGAATTAAGAGTAAGACGGAGAATAGGATAGCAGATGAACAAGGAGGCTTTAGGAAAGGTAGGGGGTGTGTGGACCAGGTGTTTAAAGTGAAACATATAAGTGAACAGTATTTAGATAAGGCTAAAGAGGTCTTTGTGGCATTTATGGATTTGGAAAAGGCGTATGACAGGGTGGATAGGGGGGCAATGTGGCAGATGTTGCAAGTGTATGGTGTAGGAGGTAGGTTACTGAAAGCAGTGAAGAGTTTTTACGAGGATAGTGAGGCTCAAGTTAGAGTATGTAGGAAAGAGGGAAATTTTTTCCCAGTAAAAGTAGGCCTTAGACAGGGATGTGTGATGTCACCGTGGTTGTTTAATATATTTATAGATGGGGTTGTAAGAGAAGTAAATGCGAGGGTCTTGGCAAGAGGCATGGAGTTAAAAGATAAAGAATCATACACAAAGTGGGAGTTGTCACAGCTGCTCTTTGCTGATGACACTGTGCTCTTGGGAGATTCTGAAGAGAAGTTGCAGAGATTGGTGGATGAATTTGGTAGGGTGTGCAAAAGAAGAAAATTAAAGGTGAATACAGGAAAGAGTAAGGTTATGAGGATAACAAAAAGATTAGGTGATGAAAGATTGGATATCAGATTGGAGGGAGAGAGTATGGAGGAGGTGAATGTATTCAGATATTTGGGAGTGGACGTGTCAGTGGATGGGTCTATGAAAGATGAGGTGAATCATAGAATTGATGAGGGAAAAAGAGTGAGTGGTGCACTTAGGAGTCTGTGGAGACAAAGAACTTTGTCCTTGGAGGCAAAGAGGGGAATGTATGAGAGTATAGTTTTACCAACGCTCTTACATGGGTGTGAAGCGTGGGTGATGAATGTTGCAGCGAGGAGAAGGCTGGAGGCAGTGGAGATGTCATGTCTGAGGGCAATGTGTGGTGTGAATATAATGCAGAGAATTCGTAGTTTGGAAGTTAGGAGGAGGTGCGGGATTACCAAAACTGTTGTCCAGAGGGCTGAGGAAGGGTTGTTGAGGTGGTTCGGACATACAGAGAGAATGGAGCAAAACAGAATGACTTCAAGAGTGTATCAGTCTGTAGTGGAAGGAAGGCGGGGTAGGGGTCGGCCTAGGAAAGGTTGGAGGGAGGGGGAAAAGGAGGTTTTGTGAGCGAGGGGCTTGGACTTCCGGCAGGCATGCGTGAGCGTGTTTGATAGGAGTGAATGGAGACAAATGGTTTTTAATACTTGACGTGCTGTTGGAGTGTGAGCAAAGTAACATTTATGAAGGGATTCAGGGAAACCGGCAGGCCAGACCTGAGTCCTGGAGATGGGAATTACAGTGCCTGCACTCTGAAGGAGGGGTGTTAATGTTGCAGTTTAAAAACTTTAGTGTAGAGCACCCTTCTGGCAAGACAGTGATGGAGTGAATGATGGTGAAAGTTTTTCTTTTTCGGGCCACCCTGCCTTGGTGGGAATCGGCCAGTGTGATAATAATAAAAAACCAACCACTCCAACACTATATCCCCCCTTGCTTTTAACATTTCTGTCATGATCCCATCAGTTCCAGCTGCTTTACCCCCTTTCATTCTACGTAATGTCTCACGTACCTCCACCGCACTTACATTCTGCTCTTCTTCACTCCTAAAACATGGTATACCTCCCTGGCCAGTGCATGAAATTACCGTCTCCCTTTCTTCCTCAACATTTAAAAGTTCTTCAAAATATTCTCGCCATCTACCTAATACCTCCCTCTCCCCATCTACTAACTCCCCTACTCTGTTTTTAACTGACAAATCCATACTTTCCCTAGGCTTTCTTAACTTGTTTAACTCACTCCAAAATTTTTTCTTATTTTCATTAAAATTTCTTGACAGTGCCTCTCCCACTCTTTCATCTGCTCTCCTTTTGCACTCTCTCACCACTCTCTTCACCTTTCTTTTACTCTCCATATACTCTGCTCTTCTTATAACACTTCTGCTTTGTAAAAACCTCTCCTAAGCTACCTTTTTCTCTTTTATCACACCCTTTACTTCTTCATTCCACCTATCACTCCTCTTTCCTCCTGCCCCCACCCTCTAATGACCACAAACTTCTGCCCCACATTCTAATACTGCATTTTTAAAACTATTCCAACCCTCTTCAACCCCCCACTCCTCATCTTTGCACTAGCCCACCTTTCTGCCAATAGTCGCTTATATCTCGCCCGAACTTCCTCCTCCCTTAGTTTATACACTTTCACCTCCCTCTTACTTTTGTTGCCACCTTCCTCTTTTCCCATCTACCTCTTACTCTAACTGTAGCTACAACTAAATAATGATCCGATATATCAGTTGCCCCTCTATAAACATGTACATCCTGGAGCCTACCCATCAACCTTTTATCCACCAATACATAATCTAACAAACTACTTTCATTACGTGCTACATCATACCTTGTATATTTATTTATCCTCTTTTTCATAAAATATGTATTACTTATTACCAAATTTCTTTCTACACATAGCTCAATTAAAGGCTCCCCATTTACATTTACCCCTGGCACCCCAAATTTACCTACTACTCCCTCCATAACATTTTTACCCACTTTAGCATTGAAATCCCCAACCACCATTACTCTCACACTTGATTCATAACTCCCCACACATTCACTCAACATTTCCCAGAATCTCTCTCTCTCCTCTACACTTCTCTCTTCTCCAGGTGCATACACACTTACTATAACCCACTTTTCACATGCAATCTTTATTTTACTCCACATAATCCTTGAATTTATACATTTGTAGTCCCTCTTTTCCTGCCATAGCTTATCCTTCAACATTATTGCTACTCCTTCTTTAGCTCTAACTCTATTTGCAACCCCAGACCTAATCCCATTTATTCCTCTCCATTTAAACTCACCCACCCCCTTCAGCTTTGTTTCACTTAAAGCCAGGACATCCAGTTTCTTCTCATTCATAACATCCACAATAAGCGTGTATGCACCTGGAGAAGAGAGGAATGCAGAGGAGAGAGAGAGATTTTGGGAGATGTTAAGTGAATGTATAGGAGCCTTTGAACCGAGTGAGAGAGTAATTGTGGTAGGGGACCTGAATGCTAAAGTAGGAGAAACTTTTAGAGAGGGTGTGGTAGGTAAGTTTGGGGTGACAGGTGTAAATGATAATGGGAGCCCTTTGATTGAACTTTGTATAGAGGGGGGTTTAGTTATAGGTAATACATATTTTAAGAAAAAGAGGATAAATAAGTATACAAGATATGATGTAGGGCGAAATGACAGTAGTTTGTTGGATTATGTATTGGTAGATAAAAGACTGTTGAGTAGACTTCAGGATGTACATGTTTATAGAGGGGCCACAGATATATCAGATCACTTTCTAGTTGTAGCTACACTGAGAGTAAAAGGTAGATGGGATACAAGGAGAATAGAAGCATCAGGGAAGAGAGAGGTGAAGGTTTATAAACTAAAAGAGGAGGCAGTTAGGGTAAGATATAAACAGCTATTGGAGGATAGATGGGCTAATGAGAGCATAGGCAATGGGGTCGAAGAGGTATGGGGTAGGTTTAAAAATGTAGTGTTAGAGTGTTCAGCAGAAGTTTGTGGTTACAGGAAAGTGGGTGCGGGAGGGAAGAGGAGCGATTGGTGGAATGATGATGTAAAGAGAGTAGTAAGGGAGAAAAAGTTAGCATATGAGAAGTTTTTACAAAGTAGAAGTGATGCAAGGAGGGAAGAGTATATGGAGAAAAAGAGGGAGGTTTAAGAGAGTGGTGAAGCAATGTAAAAAGAGAGCAAATGAGAGAGTGGGTGAGATGTTATCAACAAATTTTGTTGAAAATAAGAAAAAGTTTTGGAGTGAGATTAACAAGTTAAGAAAGCCTAGAGAACAAATGGATTTGTCAATTAAAAATAGGAGAGGAGAGTTATTAAATGGAGAGTTAGAGGTATTGGGAAGATGGAGGGAATATTTTGAGGAATTGTTAAATGTTGATGAAGATAGGGAAGCTGTGATTTTGTGTACAGGGCAAGGAGGAATAACATCTTGTAGGAGTGAGGAAGAGCCAGTTGTGAGTGTGGGGGAAGTTCGTGAGGCAGTAGGTAAAATGAAAGGGGGTAAGGCAGCCGGGATTGATGGGATAAAGATAGAAATGTTAAAAGCAGGTGGGGATATAGTTTTGGAGTGGTTGGTGCAATTATTTAATAAATGTATAGAAGAGGGTAAGGTACCTTGGGATTGGCAGAGAGCATGCATAGTTCCTTTGTATAAAGGCAAAGAGGATAAAAGAGAGTGCAAAAATTATAGGGGGATAAGTCTGTTGAGTATACCTGGTAAAGTGTATGGTAGAGTTATTATTGAAAGAATTAAGAGTAAGACAGAGAATAGGATAGCAGATGAACAAGGAGGCTTTAGGAAAGGTAGGGGGTGTGTGGACCAGGTGTTTACAGTGAAACATATAAGTGAACAGTATTTAGATAAGGCTAAAGAGGTCTTTGTGGCATTTATGGATTTGGAAAAGGCGTATGACAGGGTGGATAGGGGGGCAATGTGGCAGATGTTGCAAGTGTATGGTGTAGGAGGTAGGTTACTGAAAGCAGTGAAGAGTTTTTACGAGGATAGTGAGGCTCAAGTTAGAGTATGTAGGAAAGAGGGAAATTATTTCCCAGTAAAAGTAGGCCTTAGACAAGGATGTGTGATGTCACCGTGGTTGTTTAATATATTTATAGATGGGGTTGTAAGAGAAGTAAATGCGAGGGTCTTGACAAGAGGAGTGGAGTTAAAAGATAAAGAATCACACACAAAGTGGGAGTTGTCACAGCTGCTCTTTGCTGATGACACTGTGCTCTTGGGAGATTCTGAAGAGAAGTTGCAGAGATTGGTGGATGAATTTGGTAGGGTGTGCAAAGAAGAAAATTAAAGGTGAATACAGGAAAGAGTAAGGTTATGAGGATAACAAAAAGATTAGGTGATGAAAGATTGAATATCAGATTGGAGGGAGAGAGTATGGAGGAGGTGAATGTATTCAGATATTTGGGAGTGGACGTGTCAGCGGATGGGTCTATGAAAGATGAGGTGAATCATAGAATTGATGAGGGAAAAAGAGTGAGTGGTGCACTTAGGAGTCTGTGGGGACAAAGAACTTTGTCCTTGGAGGCAAAGAGGGGAATGTATGAGAGTATAGTTTTACCAACGCTCTTATATGGGTGTGAAGCATGGGTGATGAATGTTGCAGCGAGGAGAAGGCTGGAGGCAGTGGAGATGTCATGTGTGAGGGCAATGTGTGGTGTGAATATAATGCAGAGAATTCGTAGTTTGGAAGTTAGGAGGAGGTGCGGGATTACCAAAACTGTTGTCCAGAGGGCTGAGGAAGGGTTGTTGAGGTGGTTTGGACATGTAGAGAGAATGGAGCGAAACAGAATGACTTCAAGAGTGTATCAGTCTGTAGTGGAAGGAAGGCGGGGTAGGGGTCGGCCTAGGAAAGGTTGGAGAGAGGGGGTAAAGGAGGTTTTGTGTGCGAGGGGCTTGGACTTCCAGCAGGTATGCATGAGCGTGTTTGATAGGAGTGAATGGAGACAAATGGTTTTTAATACTTGACGTGCTGTTGAGTGTGAGCAAAGTAACATTTATGAAGGGGGTTCAGGGAAACCGGCAGGCCGGACTTGAGTCCTGGAGATGGGAAGTACAGTGCCTGCACTCTGAAGGAGGGGTGTTAATGTTGCAGTTTAAAAACTGTAGTGTAAAGCACCCTTCTGGCAAGAGAGTGATGGAGTGAATGATGGTGAAAGTTTTTCTTTTTCGGGCCACCCTGCCTTGGTGGGAATCGGCCAGTGTGATAATAAAATATATATATATATATATATATATATATATATATATATATATATATATATATATATATATATATATATATATATATATATATATATATATATATATATCCATCCTAGGTAGTAGGTTGGTAAACAGCAACCGCCCAGGGAGGTGCTACCGTCCTGCCAAGTGAGTGTAAAACGAAAGCCTGTAATTGTTTTACATGATGGTAGGATTGCTGGTGTCTTTTTTTTGTCTCATAAACATGCAAGATTTCAGGTACGTCTTGCTACTTCTACTTACACTTAGGTCACACTACATATGCATGTACAAGCATATATATGTATATATACACATCCCTCTGGGTTTTCTTCTATTTTCTTTCTAGTTCTTGTTGTTGTTTATTTCCTGTTATCTCCATGGGGAAGTGGAACAGAATTCTTCCTCCGTAAGCCATGCGTGTTGTAAGAGGCGACTAAAATGCCAGGAGGAAGGGGCTAGTAACGCCTTCTCCCGTATAAATTACTAAATTTAAAAAGAGAAACTTTCGTTTTTCTTTTTGGGCCACCCTGCCTTGGTGGGATACAGCCGGTTTGTTAAAAAAAAAAAAAAAATATATATATATATATATATATATATATCCATCCTAGGTAGTAGGTTGGTAAACAGCAACCACCCAGGGAGGTGCTACCGTCCTGCCAAGTGAATGTAAAATGGAAACCTGTAATTGTTTTACATGATGGTAGGATTGCTGGTGTTTTTTTTTCTGTCTCATAAACATGCAAGATTTCAGGTATGTCTTGCTACTTCTACCTACACTTAGGTCACACTACACATACATGTACAAGCATATATATGCACACCCCTCTAGGTTTTCTTCTATTTTCTTTCTAGTTCTTGTTCTTGTTTATTTCCTCTTATCTCCATGGGGAAGTGGAACAGAATTCTACCTCCGTAAGGCATGCCTGTTGTAAGAGACGACTGAAATGCCAGGAGCAAGGGGCTAGTAACCCCTTCTCCTGTACAAATTACTAAATTTAAAAAAAGAAACTTTCGTTTTTCTTTTTGGGCCACCCTGCCTTGGTGGGATATGGCCGGTTTGTTGAAAAAAAAAATATATATTATCTATCATTCTCAGCAAAGTTCAAACACAGTGAAGTAAGAACCATCATCAAACATCCACACACCTACAAAACACAATGTTTCTCTCACTCACTGCCTTTCTGATTTTGCTGTTATGTGCTATTGCTACATGTTATTTTATGCAGTTCCTGCTACATTTTGTTTTTCATGCAGTTAGTAGCAGCTATTATTACATTTTGCCATTTCATGCAGTCATTAGCAGCTGTATAACATTTTGCTGTTTCATGCAGTCATTAGCAGCTATTATTACATTTTGTTGCTTCATGCAGTCATTAGCAGCTATTATTACATTTTGCTGTTTCATGCAGTCATTAGCAGCTATTATTACATTTTGCTGTTTCATGCAGTCATTAGCAGCTATTGCTACGAGGTTAGCAGATGCTGTTGCTACATTTTAAAAATGTACAGTATCTACAACTGTCTTCAAGTAGACAGGAAGTGGGGAAATTAATGATTGAGTGGTAATTACTGGTGGTATGAGCCACACTGCCAATCTCAACAGTCATTAGTGTGTGCATACACCTTCATACATTTTTGTATTTTTTGGAAAATAATCCTTTGGTATAGGTGTTGTAGAATCTTTATTTGTTTGCTACTGCATGGCTTAAAATTGTGGATTTTAAAATGACATGTTCGTGGGGAGATGTTAAGATTTGCTAATTTATTTTTTGTCATGTTTGGATCAAATATACAGTACTGATGCATGGTATAAAAATTGTTCTAAAGAACTAGCTAAAAAAAATCCAACCCTCTCTCTCTGACAGGCTAGCTTAGAGTTGCACGGACATGCCTGTCTTTATATATGACCAGTATGAAAGAATGAGGTTGACCTTGACATGAATTTAGTACATTTATGACTGAGAGAACACTCACTACAGTCTACATTATTAGTAGACTTTTATAGCAGTATATTTGCCATTCATTTTATAAAGTTACCATCCCTCTCGTGTTTTCAGCTTTCAAATATACATAACCTTCACAGTTTCACAAAAAATAAGTGATAGGGTAGTTCAGCTATTGTGTCAGTTAAGCAGATGGTAGATCTTTGTGTGCAGGTGTAAAGATGCAAACCCATGTCTTTAATCTGGCCTAAAATTGTTTGTAGATGACTATGATAAATCAGTCGGTTAATAAACAAAGCTCACCTTAGTGAAAATTAGTTTTGGTGAAAAGTATAGTACAGTTAGCAATATTTATTATTTATATTTTTTTTATTATCACACTGGCTGATTCCCACCAAGGCAGGGTCGCCCGAAAAAGAAAAACTTTCACCATCATTCACTCCATCACTGTCTTGCCAGAAGGGTGCTTTACACTACAGTTTTTAAACTGCAACATTAACACCCCTCCTTCAGAGTGCAGACACTGTACTTCCCATCTCCAGGACTCAAGTCCGGCCTGCCGGTTTCCCTGAACCCCTTCATAAATGTTACTTTGCTCACACTCCAACAGCACGTCAAGTATTAAAAACCATTTGTCTCCATTCACTCCTATCAAACATGCTCACGCATGCCTGCTGGAAGTCCAAGCCCCTCGCACACAAAACCTCCTTTACCCCCTCCCTCCAACCTTTCCTAGGCCGACCCCTACCCCGCCTTCCTTCCACTACAGACTGATACACTCTTGAAGTCATTCTGTTTCGCTCCATTCTCTCTACATGTCTGAACCACCTCAACAACCCTTCCTCAGCCCTCTGGAAAACAGTTTTGGTAATCCAGCACCTCATCCTAATTTCCAAACTACGAATTCTCTGCATTATATTCACACCAGACATTGCCCTCAGACATGACATCTCCACTGCCTCCAGCCTTCTCCTCGCTGCAACATTCATCACCCATGCTTCACACCCATATAAGAGCGTTGGTAAAACTATACTCTCATACATTCCCCTCTTTGCCTCCAAGGACAAAGTTCTTTGTCTCCACAGACTCCTAAGTGCACCGCTCACCCTTTTCCCCTCATCTATTCTATGATTCACCTCATCTTTCATAGACCCATCCGCTGACACATCCACTCCCAAATATCTGAATACATTCACCTCCTCCATACTCTCTCCCTCCAATCTGATATCCAATCTTTCATCACCTAATCTTTTTGTTATCCTCATAACCTTACTCTTTCCTGTATTCACTTTTAATTTTCTTCTTTTGCATACCCTATCAAATTCATCCACCAACCTCTGCAACTTCTCTTCAGAATCTCCCAAAAGCACAGTGTCATCAGCAAAGAGCAACTGTGACAACTCCCACTTTGTGTGTGATTCTTTATCTTTTAACTCCAGTATTTTAATAATCTTTTCATTAGCAGTTCCTTTATTGATAATTATGATACAATATTTCATTACCAGCAAGGCATGGCTGGCTGGCTTGCTGCATGAGGGTAGTCAAATGTTAGCCTGTAGTGGGAAGACACACATGGGGGTGTGATGTGATGGAAGATGTAGTACTGTACTGCCCTGTTTGTTCTATTTTAAACTCAAATTCTTGTTTTGACACAAGGCCTAGTACCAAGTTTTTTTTTTTTATCAGTTGTTTACTGATCAAAATTGGATACAACAATAGTATGCTGTTACATGCAGGATGGGGGTCATGCACAATACTGAAATCTGTTAGTCTGAGCTACGAGACTTCAGTAGGGAAATGAGGATATAGTCACTATTCCATTAAAGGTTCTTCAGCTCTTAGAGCTAATGAATCCATAACGGAATACTCGACAATTTCCATCAGTGCAAGATGACAGAATTCAGCAATATTTAAGTCACACATCCTGCATGATGGAATATAACAGGGAAACTAAGCATTCAACTTGTAGGGTTCATACTGTGCCAAGGTAATGCAAGGTTATCAGGTTTGAAACAAGGAAGGAGAGGGAGGAGGGGTAGCTCCAAATCCATATAAGGTGGCAAGGATAAAAGGTAAAGCAGCAGAAAATCTACTTCTGAAAATTTTCTACTTGCAATTTCAAGAATATTTTACTAAATGTTTTTATATTTCAGTAAATAAATGATTGATATATGATAAACTATTTCTACAAGGTGCATCTTACAAACGATTTTGAAATAGTCGATATTTTTGACATTACAGAAAACCCCTGGTTATGCAGAACATTTCGACCCGTTTTCAAATCAACTTATAACTCCTGGAAAAATAATTCATTTGGTTTACAAGAATGCTAAGGTTAATGATTTTTGACATTAATACTTCAGTCTATAATAGTGACATTTTATGAATTTGCAAAACAATTTGTTGGAATTTTTCCTCTGTAAGCCATGTGTATCATACAAGGCAACTAAAATGCTGGGAGCAATGGGTTAGTAACCCCTTCTCCTGTATAAAGAAAAATGAAAGTTTTTCTTTTTAGGTCACCGTGCCTTGGTGGGATATGGCTGATGTGTTAAAAAAAAAAGTCTTATAACATTTGTAACAGTTATTACAAATGTTGGTCAAATACATATGCAAATACTATATAATGCAGTATTACTGCACAGGATATATGGACAATCTGAAAGCCCTCAGTATGCATAGAATCTCAGGCAAAACTTAGACTATACTCTAAGATTTACTCAGTTTTATTCTTTATTTTTCATTTTTCTCTAATACAAGGCATTAGTAGGAACATGAAAACAGATGCAAGCTACAGATTAATTCATAAATAAAAAAGAAAATTTAATTGCCAAGTTTAGCAGGGTGAGTGGTACTAGCTGACTTACAAGACAGTATATAGCCATCTAACAATATAAGAGAGTTGAAAGCCAAAACAAGAACAGGGATAGGACTGGATGAAAACAGCAGGTTTCAGGATTTATCATAGTATAATTCTGTCAATACTACATCAAGGTACAAAGGTGCTTTTTAACAGTAGCTTTGAAGTAGTTTGCAATAGGCAGAGAGTTCCATATCTTAAGGCCTTTTATGCACACCGAGTGTTTACACAGTTGAATCGAACACATTCTGTTGCAGCTATTAAGGAAGAGTTTCAGAGCAGGGGTTACATTTGAACTGACCGTCCTGTATATATAATATGTACAGTAATCCAAGTGAATAATATGTACACTGAGTAAGGTTCAAGAGTGGGTATGAGTGTTGTCTAGCACTAGACTGAGTGATCATTGGCACAGTCACTTTTTGTTGAGTTATACGCTTTAGGGGGCTTGCCGTAGTAGATTCCCAGGTATAAATATCATAGGTGATTTAAGGATATTAAGGTGTCTTGCCTATTGTTTTGGACACCTAACTTGTGCGCTGGATTTTTTTTAATCTGCACACATGACCACACGGACCCATTCTCTCACATGTGGGAGCACCAGCTTTCTCCTGCTTGATTTGAAGCTGCTAGAGTTTTTGGGTATATATACGTCAAACACATTGGCTCATAAGACATATATATACGACCAAAACAGTTAAAGGGTTAATATCCCAAAAGCCTCCTTTAAAGTGCAGGCACTGTACTTTCCATTTCCAGGACTAAAGTCTGGCTAACTGGTTTCCCTGAATCCCTTCACAAAATATTACCCTGCTCTCATATATTACTACTTTGTAAAGTAAAAGGACACAAGTGCAACTAATGTGGCATTTTATTGTGGCAACGTTTCGCTCTCCAGGAGCTTTATCAAGCCATTACAAACAATACATGGACACAGAGGGTATATATAGGCTCAGAGTGAGGTGCAATACTAGTGGTGGTGGTGGTAGTAGTAGTAGTAGTGACAAAAGTTGTAGTGGTAGTAGTAATACAATATGGTAGAGCAATTAATTCATACATGAGTAAAAGGATATAAAAGCTATTACTTGGGTAACATAAATTAAGTTGGACAAATATAGACTGGATAGAGGCAGCCTGTTTCAGTGTTCACTCTGTAATGTGCTTTGTGTAGTATAACAGGAGAGACTATGTGATGGCAGGGTTTATTGTTTTCAGGAGAATTCTTGCTAAGACTTCAGAGATGGTGAAGCTGCCGTTGTTTTGTTTAATTGTATTCGAAACAGCGATCAGTGCTGATTCGAGGCATTTGCGTCTACGGAAGTTAGTTTCTTTGATCACTAATTAGGCATCCCTGAATTTCATGAGATGATTGGTGGAATTTCGGTGTTGTACACAGGCGTTGTTCAAGTTATCGTTCCTACATGCGTAAATGTGTTCATTGAGGCGGGTGTCGAGGTTTCTTGCTGTTTCACCTACGTAAATCTTGTCACAGCCTCCACAGGGTATAGTGTAAACTCCTGTGTTGACTGGTTTGTGGTGCTTTGATTTTGTCCTGGTTAGAACCTTTATTGAAGTGCTAGAAGCGATGGCAACTCTGGTGTTAGCTTGTGAAAGTAGTACTTTAGAAATGTTCAGTGCAACCTGGCTGTTGGAAAGAATTATAACTTTGTTGGGAGTGGTGTTGGTGCGTGGAGAATTAATGATCTGAAGAGCTCTTTTCTTGCAGTCTTTGATGAAAAAGGAAGGAAAATGTAACTCAGTGAATGTTTGGTGAATGTATGAACATTAGTTGCACTTGTGTCCTTTTACTTTACATATTGTCGGTAATTCTACCAACTTTATTACTATATTACTACTTTATAGAAAGCTCCTTGATATGCAATAGCATTTCAGGCAGCCTTAATATTTTTTTTTTGCATCCTTTATCCCTTGATATCTCTTTCTCTGGCTTGCTGGTAAAGATGATTCATCAACACTGTTAATGATTTAATCTTTTCTGAGTGGTAAGGATGTTTAAAAATGTGTCTTGGCATCAATTAAGATTTCCCCAAAGTTGCTGCAGTATGCAAAGACACTGTATGGGGCAGCTAGACAAAGGGAAGGGAGCGTTTGTTAACACTGGAGGTACCTAACATGATGACCATGTGGCAGTTTATATTAGCCCCAATGCAGGATTTTGTAAGGATGGTCAAATGAATTGTAGATATTAAGTCTTGTGCCATGAGAAATAAAATGGCCTGATAATATATACAGCTTGGCCATCACTAATCAGGCATCATTCGGACTTGTAGGGTGCCGAATTAGTGAATTTGCTGGATTACAGAGTGGTTACCTGGAGTTTACCTGGAGAGAGTTCCTGGGGTCAACGCCCCCGCGGCCCGGTCTGTGACCAGGCCTCCTTAGGTCAGTGTCCCAGGATGCGACCCACACCAGTCGACTAACACCCAGGTACCCATTTTACTGATGGGGAACATAGACAACAGGTGGAAAGAAACACGTCCAATGTTTCTGCTCTGGCTGGGAATCGAACCCAGGCCCTCACCGTGTGAAGCGAGAGAGTTAACCACCAGGCCACCAGAGCCCCTTAGGTTAGGTTAGAATACACGTAACCTAGCAGCAATATTTATGCATCGGCGATTTCTCCCACTTTATGCCCTATTTTTGGACCATTCCATTGTTCCAGTCTACTGAACTCTCGTAGCTATTTCACCATTATTCCTTCTGTCTACAGAGTACAAGAAGCTGCCCATTTACCTATTTCAACTATCCAATAAGAACATAAGAACATAAGAAAGGAGGAACACTGCAGCAGGCCTGTTGGCCCATACTAGGCAGGTCCTTTACAATTCATCCCACTAACAAACATTTGACCAACCCAATTTTCAATGCTACCCAAGAAATAAGCTCTGATGTGAAAGTCCCACTCAAATCCAACCCATCCCACTCATGTATTTATCCAACCTAAATTTGAAACTACCCAAAGTCCTAGCCTCAATAACCCAACTAGGTAGACTGTTCCACTCATCTACTACCCTATTTCCAAACCAATACTTTCCTATGTCCTTTCTAAATCTAAACTTATCTAATTTAAATCCATTACTGCGGGTTCTCTCTTGGAGAGATATCCTCAAGACCTTGTTAATATCCCCTTTATTAATACCTATCTTCCACTTATACACTTCGATCAGGTCTCCCCTCATTCTTCGTCTAACAAGTGAATGGTCTAACAAGTAAAGTGGTCAGAAATCAGTAATTTGGCCAATTTCACACAAATTTCAAGACATGCCAATTTCATAATAGGGTCCAGAATAAACAATGCAAACATTCCTAGCACTAAAATAACATTTTCTCTGTTCATTAGTCACATCTCCAGGCCTTTCTTATATTCTGATTGATTTCCATTCTGAATTTTTATTCACACAAAAAATAGATTTACTGTTATGCAGACTACTGCAGTGCTGTAATAACTGTATAAATAATGTCAACCCATCTGTGATTGCGTATTAGACCAACCAGTTGGACACGTATTGGATGGTGATGTCATTTGTTTACTCTTGAACATTTCAATGTACAGTGGACCCTTGAGTTTCGGCAGCCTCGACTTTCGTGAAATTCGACCTTTGGCGAGTTTTTTTTGGCAAAATTTGGCCTCGAGTTTCGTGATTAGACTCATGTTTTGGCGACCGTCCAGTACCCGTCTGCCCATCACCGCGCACACCAAGCCAGTCTCCCACGCCATTCACGCTCAGTGTGCCACTGTTTACCAACATGTGACCATCACTCCGTGGGTTCATACATTTCATAATAATCCATTGTTTTTTGTGCTTGCAACTGCTAAATAAGTCATCATGGACCCAAGGAAAGCTAGTGCAAGCCCTTTGGTAAATAAAGTGAGGAACACAATCCAGAGGGATTTTTGAAGGGTTTGAGGCAGACCCTGTCCCTGCCGACCCTCTGCCTGTTGTGGAAGGTGTTGTGGCATTGGGCAAGTCCATGGAGTTGGAGGTGAGTGACAAGGATGTGGAAGAGTTGGTGGAGGACCACAGGGAAGAGCTAACCACTGACAAACTGCAAGAGCTTCAACTGGAACAGCATCAGACCACAGCCGAGGAACTTGCTTCAGAGGAGGAGGAAGAGGGAGTGGATGAGGTGCCTTCTTCAAAGATTAAGGAGATTTGTGCCAAGTGGAATGAGTTGCAAAGTTTTGTTGAAAAGTATCACTCTGACCAAGCTGAAACAAGCCATATCTGCAATATGTACAATGACAGTGTTGTGTCCCACATCAGGAAAATCTTAAAGAAATGCTAGAAAAAGACCTCTCTGGACAGATATTTTGTGCGACAGGGGTCCAGTGACCCTCAAGTTGTTCCCAGTGGCATTAAAAGAAGAAGGGAAGTAACCCCAGATAAAAACTTGCTACCTAAAGTCCTAATGGAAGGAGATTCTCCATCCAAACATTAGTGTACACCTTCCTCCTATCCCCTCCTCCCGTCTTCCATCCACCCAGAAGTTTTCAGTAAAGGTAAGTGTAATGTTATTATTTTTTATATGCATGTAGTACTTGATTTCTCATTGATTTCAGTACATAAATCTTTATTTAATTTGAAAAAAAAAAAAAATATTTTAATATTTTTGGGTGTCTGGAACGGATTAATTTTATTTCCATTATTTCTTATGGGGAAAATGGTTTTGAGTTTCGTGAATTTCGACTTTCGGCAGGCTCTCTGGAACGGATTAATCACGAAACTCGGGGGTCCACTGTACTTTCCATCATAAAATCAATCAAAATCATATCTATTTCTGTAACATATCTTCCATTCTATCACATGAGATCAAAAAAACAAGAATACAACCATAAAAACCATACAAAAATACACAGTAAAGTTGCTGTTTTATACCAAAAACAAGGTTGCAATTTTTTTCTCATTATGCACTGCGTGCTGCAGGATTTTTTTTTTATATAGTGCACACTTACCACACAGGCCTATTCTCTCATATGTAGGCCCAAATTTACCAGTCACAGCTTATCTGAGCGAGCTGAGCTCATGGTGACCGAAAGAGGCTTCAAAGCCACTTTATCTTATGTGGACAATGGATGGTGTATATGCTTTACACAACGAGAAGCATTTCTTTTATTCGTTGGAACCATGGCTAGGGCTAAAGTGAATGGGTTATAACAATAAATGCAGAAAAAGAAATTGGAATGACTTATGCAGCAAATAGTGCCACCAAACAGTAGCAGCAGGTTGGTGAGGCAACCCCGGAAATTTGAAATTATGCTAGCCGAAATTAGTGCCAGATTACTGATGGAACCAGATTACTGATTTCCTGATTAGTGATGACAGACCTGTAAAATGTTTTCTGTACTACACATATATTTTTATAGTATATAAAGTATATATTCTCCATGGGGAAGTGGAACAAAATTCTTCCTCCGTAAGCCATGCGTGTTGTAAGAGACTACTAAAATGCCGGGAGCAAGGGGGCTAGAAACCCCTTCTCCTGTACAAATTACTAAATTTAAAAAGAGAAACTTTCGTTTTTCTTTTTCAGCCACCCTGCCTTGGTGGCATATGGCCAGTTTGTTGAAAGAAGAAAGTATATATTTTTGATACGTGCCAGTTTGCTTTAAAATGACCCCTAGACCTTTATTAAGGTAATATATAATGAACCTGATGATTTCACTGGGGCAATTATGGTCCCCCACATTTTAACAGGTCTAAGAAGCCATTGTGAGCTTAAAAAAAAAAAGAAAAGTTTAATATAAAAGCCTGTGAGTGTAAACGACCGAAGAATGAAACAACGAGGAAAGACAGAGGGCCAAGAACACTACCCTGAGGCATTACTATGCTGTTAGGTTGAGTTGACAATGTTATCATCATTTAGCTTACTGGTTGTTTCAGGATTGTGGATACGAGTCATTTGGTTTATTTATGACAACATTTCTGGTTTTGGTCAACTTTCAAGAGCCTAGGATTTGGGAGAATGCTTACCAGTTCTTTTTCTTTTCTCATCAAATTTGACATGAAGCAGAAATATGGTATCTGCACCAAAAGAAAAGTTAGAAAAAGTAGATCTGGACAGGTTGCAGGTCTGGTCCAGAAACTGGCTCCTAGAGTTCAATGCTACCAAGTGCAAAGCCATGACAACTGGGAAAGGGCAAAGAAGACTGCAGATGGAGTACAGTCTAGGGGGCCAGAGACTACAAACTTCCCTCAAGTAAAAGGACCTTGGGGTGAGTATAACACTGGGCACATCTCCTGAGGCACACATCAACCAAATAACTGCTGCAGCATATGAGCGCCTAGCAAACCTAAGAATAGCATTCCAACATCTCAATAAGGAATCGTTCAGAACCCTGTACACCGTGTATGTCAGGCATATATGTATTGGAGTATGCAGCACCAGTTTGGAAATCAAGCATGTAAGGAAATTAGAGAAAGTGCAAAGGTTTGCAACAAGACTTGTCCCAGAGCTAAGGGGCATGTCGTATGAGGAGAGGTTAAGGGAAATCGACCTGACGACACTGGAGAACAGGAGAGATAAGTGGGATATGATACTGACATATAAAATACCGAGTGGAATTGACAAGGTGGACAGAGACAGGATGTTCCAGAGATGGGTCGCAGCAACAAGGGGTCAAAATTGGAAGTTGAAGACTCATATGAATCACAGGGATGTTAGGAAGTATTTCTTCAGGAAGTGGAATAGTCTGGGAAATGATGTAGTGGAGGCAGGATCCATACATAGCTTTAAGAAGAGATATGATAAAGCTCATGGATCAGGAACAGTGACCTAGTAGAGACCAGTGAAGAGGCGAGGCCAAAAGCTTTGACTTGACCCCTGCAACCACAACTAGGTGAGTACAGACTCTCACATGATGTTGGGCCACTGCCAAATTACAAAGGAATTTCTATCACATATGATAAAAGGCAAGAAAAAACAAATTTCACTTACTCTTTAATATTTGATCATGTTTCTATGTAATTGATTTCCAATTTCAGGCAGTTAGGCACAGAATCAGAAAGCTTCTTAAAATAGGCTAGTCCATATCTTTAATACAATTTTTTTTTTATCTCCTCAGTCAAGTGCGACATCGATGATGTGATTTTTGGAATGGAGCTATTTTTTATTTTATTTCAATAATTTTTGATGTAATTCAGGTCAGGGCTGTTCTCCGGCCACTGGATAACAATGATATTGTTCTCTGGTCACAGTTTCTTGACCTGTTTTGACACATGGTACCGGGCACTGTCCTGCATTAAGTGTGTGGTGCCATGAATCTTGTGGAATGTGAGGAAATGTTCCTTAAGCACATCTACAGAATGAGCTCAATTCGTAGTTGTGTTTTTGGGCAGGAAATTTAATCTCCCACGAACCTTTAATCCACTAAATCAGTTTCCTATCATCACTCCTTCAGTATGTTTCAATGTTCTAGCTATATAGATGGGATGAAGGGTAGGTGTAGCATCTGACAAGTGATGGATGTCTGACTCATCCTCAACTTGCAGATACATCACTTAATGCAAATTTAATCCAATCTTCAACAGTCCAATGCTCATATTCTTCTGAAAAATGGGGTCATTAAGGTTGCATTTTTTTGTATGATTTTTTTTGATACATATTCCAGTAACTCAGAATGATTTTTGTTTAGTCCTGCTGCTGCTGTTTTCAAAGGAACTTTCAATACTTCCCTCTTTAGAAGGCTATCAATAGCAGCTTAAGTCACTTTAACCTGGCCAGGTCTCAGTTTCATAGGGGGAATGGCATTAGAGGCAACACCACAAGAGGCAGCAATGAGAGAATTAAAAGAAGAGTTCCCCATTACCAGTACAAGCCCAAATCTCACTTGTGGTAAATTTTTCTGTGCCTACACAAGTATACAAGCCATGACCTTGGCATTAAGTTCAGTCTTAACCATCTGAAAAAATTCCTATATAAAACAAAAGGACTAAAACTTACTGGGAGTCAAACTGGACAAAACAGCCCTCTGACATGTAAAATGTGACTGTCCTCACTCATTGAAAGCTACTGGTGGAAGTACAAGGTGGTATTGAGAACATCCATATAATAAAAGGGCTGCTACGAGTCATCAGAGAAACTATTTGGAAATTATAGGAGTCAACAAGTCATCAGAGAAATGCTTTTCAGTCTGTTGCATAGGCACATAGCTCAACATCATTTGTGGAGTGTGAGATCTATGAACTGAAGCAATTCCAAAGTTTGGAATGTTCATCTGAAGAAATGCAGTTCGACTCAATTCTCACAGGACTTGGCATGATTAACTGTTAACAATAACTTACCTGAAGGTGTAGCAAATTTAATGCCCCATGAAAGCTTATCACCTTCCAGGACTAAGGGGAATGGCACAGGCATACAACTTTAGAAGTACATGAACTGATATGAGCTGACATAGTGATGTCAGATTGACCTCTGGGAAGACTCTGACCTTAATTAGTATCTACTGGCATACTTAATATCTAGACTTTTCACAATACGTACTTATTACTTGTACACTCGATATTGTTCTCTCTCTTGTTTTAAAAGTAAATGTCAAATTTTAGAGTGAGAGTGACCTGAAACCTCTGGTATGTATATGTATATATGTATTCTTCCCAATACCTCTAACTCTCCATTTAATAACTCTCCTCTCCTATTTTTAACTGACAAATCTATTTGTTCTCTAGGCTTTCTTAACTTGTTAATCTCACTCCAAAACTTTTTCTTATTTTCAACAAAATTTGTTGATAACATCTCACCCACTCTCATTTGCTCTCTTTTTACATTGCTTCACCACTCTCTTAATGTCTCTCTTTTTCTCCATATACTCTTCCCTCCTTGCATCACTTCTACTTTGTAAAAACTTCTCATATGCTAACTTTTTCTCCCTTACTACTCTCTTCACATCATCATTCCACCAATCACTCCTCTTCCCTCCCGCACCCACTTTCCTGTAACCACAAACTTCTGCTGAACACTCTAACACTACATTTTTAAACCTACCCCATACCTCTTCGACCCCATTGCCTATGCTCTCATTAGCCCATCTATCCTCCAATAGCTGTTTATATCTTACCCTAACTGCCTCCTCTTTTAGTTTATAAACCTTCACCTCTCTCTTCCCTGATGCTTCTATTCTCCTTGTATCCCATCTACCTTTTACTCTCAGTGTAGCTACAACTAGAAAGTGATCTGATATATCTGTGGCCCCTCTATAAACATGTACATCCTGAAGTCTACTCAACAGTCTTTTATCTACCAATACATAATCCAACAAACTACTGTCATTTCGCCCTACATCATATCTTGTATACTTATTTATCCTCTTTTTCTTAAAATATGTATTACCTATAACTAAACCCCTTTCTATACAAAGTTCAATCAAAGGGTTCCCATTATCATTTACACCTGGCACCCCAAACTTACCTACCACACGCTCTCTAAAAGTTTCTCCTACTTTAGCATTCAGGTCCCCTACCACAATTACTCTCTCACTTGGTTCAAAGGCTCCTATACATTCACTTAACATCTCCCAAAATCTCTCTCTCTCCTCTGCATTCCTCTCTTCTCCAGGTGCATACACGCTTATTATGACCCACTTCTCGCATCCAACCTTTACTTTAATCCACATAATTCTTGCATTTACACATTCATATTCTCTTTTCTCCTTCCATAACTGATCATTCAACATTACTGCTACCCCTTCCTTTGCTCTAACTCTCTCAGATACTCCAGATTTAATCCCATTTATTTCCCCCCACCGAAACTCCCCTACCCCCTTCAGCTTTGTTTCGCTTAGGGCCAGGACATCCAACTTCTTTTCATTCATAACATCAGCAATCATCTGTTTCTTGTCATCCGCACTACATCCACGCACATTTAAGCATCCGAGTTTTATAAAGTTTTTCTTCTTCTCTTTTTTAGAAAATGTCTACAGGAGAAGGGGTTACTAGCCCATTGCTCCCGGCATTTTAGTCGCCTCATACGACACGCATGGCTTACGGAGGAAAGATTCTTTTCCACTTCCCCATGGACAATAGAAGAAATAAAGAGGAACAAGAGCTATTTAGAAAAAGGAGAAAACCTAGATGTATGTATATATATATGCATGTGCGTGTCTGTGAAGTGTGACCAAAGTGTAAGTAGGAGTAGCAAGATATCCCTGTTATCTAGCGTGTTTATGAGACAGAAAAAGAAACCAGCAATCCTACCATCATGCAAAACAGTTACAGGTTTCTGTTTCACAGTCATCTGGCAGGACGGTAGTACTTCCCTGGGTGGTTGCTGTCTACCAACCTACTACCTATATATATATACATAATATATATATATATATATATATATATATATTTTTTCAACAAGTCGGCCGTCTCCCACCGAGGCAGGGTGACCCAAAAAGAAAGAAAATCCCCAAAAAGAAAATACTTTCATCATCATTCAACACTTTCACCTCACTCACACATAATCACTGTTTTTGCAGAGGTGCTGAGAACACAACAGTTTAGAAGCATATACGTATAAAGATACACAACATATCCCTCCAAACTGCTAATATCCCGAACCCCTCCTTTAGAGTGCAGGCACTGTACCTCTCATTTCCAGGACTCTAGTCCGGCTATAAAAAAATAACCGGTTTCCCTGAATCCCTTCACTAAATATCACCCTGCTCACACTCCAACAGATCGTCAGGTCCCAAACACCATTCGTCTCCATTTACTCCTATCGAACACGCTCATGCATGCCTGCTGGAAGTACAAGCCCCTCGTCCACAACACCTCCCTTACCCCTTCCTTCCAATCTTTTCGAGGATGACCCCTACCCCGCCTTCCTTCTCCTACAGACTTAAATGCTCTCCATATCATTCTACTTTGATCCATTCTCTCTAAATGACCAAACCACCTCAACAACCCCTCTTCAGCCCTCTGACTAATACTTTTATTAACTCGACACCTTCTCCTAATTTCCACACTCCGAATTTTCTGCATAATATTTACACCACACATTGCCCATAGACAGGACATCTCCACTGCCTGCAACCGCCTCCTCGCTGCTGCATTCACAACCCAAGCTTCACACCCATATAAGAGTGTTGGTACTACTATACTTTCATACATTACAAAAATAACCTGCACATAAAAGAGAGAAGCTTACGACGACGTTTCGGTCAGACTTGGACCATTGACAAAGTCACGTCGTCGTAAGCTTATCTCTTTTATGTGCGGGTTATTTGTGTATCGTTCCAGTCACGGTATTGTGCCTTTTTTGTTATTCTTTCATACATTCCCTTCTTTGCCTCCATAAATAACGTTTTTTGACTCCACATATACCTCAACGCACCACTCACCTTTTTTCCCTCATCAATTCTATGATTAACCTCATCCTTCATAAATCCATCCGCCGACACGTCAACTCCCAAGTATCTGAAAACATTCACTTCTTCCATACTCCTCCTTCCCAATTTGATATCCAATTTTTCTTTATCTAAATCATTTGATACCCTCATCACCTTACTCTTTTCTATGTTCACTTCCAATTTTCTACCTTTACACACACTCCCAAACTCATCCACTAACCTTTGCAATTTTTCTTTAGAATCTCCCATAAACACAGTATCATCAGCAAAAAGTAACTGTGTCAATTCCCATTTTGTATTTGATTCCCCATAATTTAATCCCACCCCTCTCCTGAACACCCTAGCATTTACTTCTTTTACAACCCCATCTATAAATATATTAAACAACCATGGTGACATTACACATCCCTGTCTAAGACCTACTTTTACCGGGAAGTAGTCTCCCACTCTTCTACACACCCTAACCTGAGCCTCACTTCTAATTTATATTTTTTTTTTATTATCGCACTGGCCTATTCCCACCAAGGCAGGGTGGCCCGAAAAAGAAAAACTTTCACCATCATTCACTCCATCACTGTCTTGCCAGAAGGGTGCTTTACACTACAGTTTTTAAACTGCAACATTAACACCCCTCCTTCAGAGTGCAGGCACTGTACTTCCCATCTCCAGGACTCAAGTCTGGCCTGCCGGTTTCCCTGAACCCCTTCATAAATGTTACTTTGCTCACACTCCAACAGCATGTCAAGTATTAAAAACCATTTGTCTCCATTCACTCCTATCAAACACGCTCACGCATGCCTGCTGGAAGCCCAAGCCCCTCGCACACAAAACCTCCTTTACCCCCTCCCTCCAACCTTTCCTAGGCTGACCCCTACCCCGCCTTCCTTCCACTACAGACTGATACACTCTTGAACTCATTCTGTTTCGCTCCATTCTCTCTACATGTCCGAACCACCTCAACAACACTTCCTCAGCCCTCTGGACAACAGTTTTGGTAATCCCGCACCTCCTCCTAACTTCCAAACTACGAATTCTCTGCATTATATTCACACCACACATTGCCCTCAGACATGACATCTCCACTGCCTCCAGCCTTCTCCTCGCTGCAACATTCATCACCCATGCTTCACACCCATATAAGAGCATTGGTAAAACTCTCATACATTCCCCTCTTTGCCTCCAAGGACAAAGTTCTTTGTCTCCACAGACTCCTAAGTGCACCACTCATCCTTTTCCCCTCATCAATTCTATGATTCACCTCATCTTTCATAGACCCATCCGCTGACACGTCCACTCCCAAATATCTGAATACATTCACCTCCTCCATACTCTCTCCCTCCAATCTGATATCCAATCTTTCATCTCCTTATCTTTTTGTTATCCTCATAACCTTACTCTTTCCTGTATTCACTTTTAATTTTCTTCTTTTGCATACCCTACCAAATTCATCTACCAATCTCTGCAACTTCTCTTCAGAATCTCCAAAGAGCACAGTGTCATCAGCAAAGAGCAACTGTGACAACTCCCACTTTGTGTGTGATTCTTTATCTTTTAACTCCACACCTCTTGCCAAGACCCTCGCATTTACTTCTCTTACAACCCCATCTATAAATATATTAAACAACCACGGTGACATCACACATCCTTGTCTAAGGCCTACTTTTACTGGGAAATAATTTCCCTCTTTCCTACATACTCTAACTTGAGCCTCATTATCCTCATAAAAACTCTTTACAGCATTTAGTAACTTACCATCTATTCCATATACTGTACCTACTTGCAACATCTGCCACATTGCTCCTCTATCTACTCTATCATATGCCTTTTCTAAATCCATAAATGCAATAAAAACTTCCCTACCTTTATCTAAATACTGTTCATATATATGCTTCAATATAAAGACTTGATCTACACATCCCCTACCCACTCTGAAACCTCCTTGCTCATCCGCAATCCTACATTCTGTCTTACCTCTAATTCTTTCAATAATAACCCTACCGTACACTTTTCCTGGTATACTCAGTAAACTTATTCCTCTATAATTTTTAAGATCTCTTTTGTCCCCCTTCCCTTTATGTAAAGGGACTATACATGCTCTCCGCCAATCCCTAGTTACCTTCCCCTCTTTCATACATTTATTAAACAAAAGTACCAACCACTCCAACATGTAACAGTCAATAGAAATGCTATTTTTGTATGAGCTAGGCACAGTTTTCTATGCCATAGATAAGGAGAGAGAAAAAAAAATGCTAGTTTTGATATACGGTAGACAAAACGAATGAAGTGAAGATAAGAGTTTGAGTAACGAGTAATCCACAATGTGACATGGTGAGAAGAGTATCAAATCTACTCAAGCATATCAAAATCCACACAAGTATGTCAAATCCACACTAAGTATGTGGCTGGAGCAGGAAAAAAAAAATAAGGACCCCAATGGAAATAAGTCACTCTGTCTGACTTTTTTGGGTTATCCTAGGTTCTCTACACATATGCTGCTATGTATGATAATCTATGTAACTGTATTTGTGTATACCTGAATAAACTTACTTACCCCACTTAACCCTTTTAGAGTTCAGACCCCCAATCTGAAATTTGTTTTTAGGGTAAAATCCCTCCCGCCCCCACACAAAAACAATTCCTACGATAATCTTTTTCTGAAGGTAATCACACCAAAAATATGAAATCTGATGAAAAAACTTAGGGAATTGTGCTTTTGCCAATTTAGCAGTTTCAACGATATTTATACACTGGCCATTTCACCCACTTTAAGTCCTATTTTGGGCCAATTCCACTGTTTCATTTGTCAAACCCTTAGCTATTTTGCTAGTAAGCCTTCCATTCTATCAACTGAGTACTATAAGAAACTGCTCTTTTAACTATTTCAACTACTCAAAGTGATCAGAAATTGGCAATTTGGCCAATTTCACAAAATTAAAAAAATCCCAATTTAAAAATAGGGAATAAACAATGAAGACTGTCCTGAAACTCAAACATTTCCTCTGTTCATAAGTTTGTCCTCAGGCCTCTCCTATATTATACTTGCTTTCCATTTTGAATTTTTATTCACACAAAAATACAAGATTTACTGTTTTGAAGAATGCCGCATTAATGTAATAATTGTACAAATAATGTCAACACATTTGTG
This sequence comes from Cherax quadricarinatus, assembly GCF_038502225.1. Classification (NCBI taxonomy): domain Eukaryota; kingdom Metazoa; phylum Arthropoda; class Malacostraca; order Decapoda; family Parastacidae; genus Cherax; species Cherax quadricarinatus. Next base: position 9,882,898 of record NC_091369.1, read on the forward strand.
AACACGTATTAGACTGACCAGTTGGATGCATATCTGCGTCCTCTGGAATATCGGCAAAAATCAAATATATTTGCTATACCGAGGTCATTTTCAAGCTACTTCCATTCTTGAAACCAATCAAAATCAAATTTATCTCTGGAATATATCTTCCGTTCTATCAAATGATACCAAGAAACCAAGACTACAACCACAAAAACCATCTGAAAATAAACTGCAAGTTTGCTATTTTAAACCAAACAGAGTGGTACCTTAACTTACGAGCTTAATTTGCTCCATGACCCAACTCGTAACTCAATTTGCTAGTATATCAAATCAATTTTCCACACTGAAATTAACTGAAATACAGTGGACCCTCGACCAACGATGGCATCATCTAACGTTAAATCCGATTAGCGATACATTTTAACGCTAACATTTTGCCTCGACTAACACTAAAAAAACTCGACTAACGATATTCATTCTCGGGTACCAATTAATATCGTTAGTCGAGGGTCCACTGTACCATTAATTCGTACCAGCTCCCAAAAAGCCACCCAAATTTTTTTGTTAAGGGTTTTTAAATAAGAAAAATGCATTTGTAAATAAGAAATGATTTTTGCCTTTTTCATCAGGTCCCAGCAATGTTTTAGAAATGCTGAAGTGTATATGAAACTCCTTGAAGCACGGTGTAAGATGAGTGTCACTCCACTGCCAGTGGAGTGACACTCGTGGAGTGACATTTGATGATCGTGCACTGCCTTGGCTTTATTTTTCACTGTTATAAATAAACATGTCTGTCTATCTGTTTGTTTCTGTTTCTATCTATTTGTCTGTCTGTTTATCTCTGTCTCTATTGCTTTGTCTGCCTGTGTTTGTCTTCCTGACTCTACTTGTTTCTCTGTCTCAGAGAGATGGCCGCTCATGAACCAATAGGTATTACACACGATGCAGAGTCGGTCACATCTGATTCCTGAACAAGTGAAAATGTGTATTACATGCCAGTCATGCTTATTATGCCTTATATCTACCAGTACAGTATAGCACTTTGTATGGATTTTTTTGGGTTATCCTAGGTAATTTACACTATGTATAACTGTACATGTATTTATGTGTACCTGTGGGATAGAGACAGATACAGAGATAGATACAGACAGACAAAAGGAGATAGAATTACAGAGGCATACTGTAATTCATGCAACCCCGTTTTCTTTGGTATATGCTTAGTAAATATACGGTTTTCCTCTACAGTCGCTTTGTGTTCTCTCTACAGCACTAAAAAATTTATACAGGATTATATTTTACATGGAAATTTTGCTGAATTTACGTTAATATTTATGTTAAAAAATCATTAAATTATATTTTTCTTAATATTTAGTGTTAAAATGCATAAAAAAATTATATAGTGCCACAAAAAACAAAAGTCCTTGAATTTGAGGGGATTTCCACAAACAATTATTAGTTAGGTTCTAAAGAAAAATCTGTGAATTACTGGAGTCGTGAATTCATGGGAGTCCACGGTACACACAGATTTTTTTTATCCATGCACTGCTTGTGACACAATACAGTGGACCCCCGGCTTACGATATTATTTCATTCCAGAAGTATGTTCAGGTGCCATTACTGAACGAATTTGGTCCCATAAGGAATATTGTGAATTAGATTAGTCCATTTCAGACCCCCAAACATACACGTACAAGTGAATTTACATAAATACAATTACATAATTGGTCGCATTGGGAGCTGATCATAAAGCGGGGGTCCACTGTATTTTTTATATGGTGTACACTCATTGCACAGACCCATTCTCTCAGATCTAAGTCCATATTTACAGGAAGGGACCCTGACCTCAAAGCCATAGTACTACAGCACAGACCTCGAAAGGGTTAAGAAAAAATTATGTAGAAATCATTTATTTTTAGCTGAACATAGTCTTCTTTTTCGGTATCTAAACTTCACTACAATAGAGATATTGTACAAAGCCACATGAACTACAATGTTTGGGTGTTAAAACTATCATTATTGGAGAATTAAAAATTAAAAATGTTGTTTGGCTTTTTTATAGCTGTCAGAATGCAGCCCTCTTTTTCCTATACATTCTTCACATCACATGTCGTAATATCATGAGTAGTGCTGATTTAAAGGAACATAACCAACACAAATTATGGAAGTCTACTTTATGGTATCTACATTATCTCTAAGTCTTCTATTGCAGCTTGTTTCTTGAAAATGTTGTTTCAGATTTGCATATTTCTGTTCTTAACATCTAATTGTTACTGATGGCATTTTGTCTTCCTCAAAGTCGTATTCAATAATATTTAATAATGTTTCCAAGAACAAACCTGTAATTGTTTTACATGATGGTAGGATTGCTGGTATATTTTTTCTGTCTCATAGACATGCAAGGTTTCAGGTAAGTCTTGCTACTTCTACTTACACTTAGGACACACTGCACATGCATGTACAAGCATATAAATACACACTCCTCTGGGTTTTCTTCTATTTCCTTACTAGTTCTTGTTCTTGTTTATTTCCTATTATCTCGATGGGGAAGTGGAATAGAATTCTTCCTCCGTAAGCGAAGCGTGTCGTAAGAGGCAATTAGCCCTGTCAGGGTTGGTACCGTACTAGTATGGTTTGCTCGCCAGGGTTGGTGCCGTACTAGTATGCATAAATTCTAGCACCTTAAAATCTAGTGAGAGAAAGCTGGTAGGCCTACATATGAAAGAATGGGTCTATGTAGTCAGTGTGCACGGTATAAAAAAATCCTGCAGCACATAGTGCATAATGAGAAAAAAAAAAAACTCCGACCGTGTTTTTGGTTAAAAACAGCGACTTTGCAGAGTATTTTCGTATGCTATTTATGGTTGTATTCTAGTTTTCCTGGTCTCATTTTATAGAATGGAAGACATATTATGGAAATTGAGATGATTTTGATTGGTTTCACAATGAAAAGTATCTGGAAATTGAGCTCAAAGTAGCAGAAATGTTCAATTTTTGCCAAAGTTCTAAGGTAAACAAATCATGCCACGCGTTCAATACACATCAACTGGTGAGTGTAATATTTTTTCACAAGTGCCCTGATATTACTTATACCATTTCTATGCCATTTCTACACGAATGCAGTAGTCTGCATAACATATATCTTCTATTTTTTTGTGAGAATAAAAATTCAAAGCGGAAAGCAAAAGAAATGTAACAGAGGCCTGAGGACAAGAGTAATAAACAGAGGAAATGTTATTTTAGTGCCAGAAATGTCTGTCTTGTTTATTCTGGACTCTATTTGGAAATTGGCATCTTCTGAAATTTGTGTGAAATTGGCAAAATTGCCAATTTCTGACCACCTTAATGGATAGTGGAAATTGGTAAATGGGTGGATTTCTTGTACTCATTCGATAGAAAAAATGGAGTTCTAGCGAAATAGGTATGATTTTTGTTGACTGGTACACTGGAATTGGCCGAAAATAGGGCTCAAAGTGGGCGAAATCGCCAATGCGTAAACATCGTCAAGACCGCTAACTTCGCGAGAGCATAACTCCGTAAGTTTTCCATCAAATTTCATACTTTTGGTATCATTATGATTGGGAAAAGATTCTTTATCATTTGGGAAAAGATTCTCTATCATCTCTTTTTTTTAAAAAATTTCCAACCCTGAGAACAAGTTTAGGAGAGGCCCTGCCGACCCTGAAAGGGTTAGAATGCCGGGAGCAAGGGGCTAGTAACCCCCTTCTCCTGCATACATTACTAAATTTAACCAGAGAAACTTTTGTTTTTCTTTTTGGGTCACCCTGCCTCAATGGGATATGGCCAGTTTGATGAAAAAAAAAATTGCAACAACATTATCATTCTTTCCATGAGGCTCTAGATAATTTCTTTACCTTTTGTAGTGAATATTAGGTTTAATGTTGATGGTGTACTGCTTTTTTATTCTTATCACTTCTTATATGAGGTGGTGCATGAAGGAACTGGCACACCATTTGTTACATACTATTTGTTTAGGTCTCGTAGAAAAGCCAGTCTATTTCTTTATATCTGATATCCACTATTACAATGATTTTTACTTTCACTACAATCGCCTTTCCATAATAGTGTTCCAAGCATGTCACACAGTCCCTCAGTTATCATGGCAAATTCTTCTCTCCCATGTGTTAGTTATTAAAAGCTAAAATGTATTCATTTACAAAAAAAAATTCTCATATATTTCACATCTCTACATGAATTCTGACATTATGAATGAGTGGGATTTTAAATTCCATACTTTGAAGTAATTCCTTCTAAAAAAAAAATACTAGGTCTCCTCCTTTCTCTGAGCTAAACTGAGTAATTATACCTCAAATGCTGCCACATTTAGAAAGTGATTTTCAAATTTTGTTTTAGAGAAAGTGAAGTTAATTCTTCTTATAATTTTCTTAATTCCTAATTCTTTTTACAATGTTCCTAAATGGCTTGCTTGTCTCCATGCAAGCAATTTAAGAATGAGTTTTTCTCCACAGGTCCCTCCTCCTGTCTATTGTGTGTATGTGCACACATACGCAAGTGCGTATGTGATCAAGAATTCGTTCAGTACATGTCTGTACTTATATGTGCTTAAACCAACATCTCAGTGAGATACATGTAAACATTTGCCATACTGAAACTTAGTACATTTTAAAACAATCAACAAACAAAAAAAAAAAAAACTGCATGAAAGCCCTTCACGGTTAAATGAAGTGACCAAAGTCTTCAAGCAAAACCCCATTGAGCAAACAATAATATGTAGCATTTATTTAATTAGTATTGTAGTAAACTGACATGCAATTTAATATCTGCTAAATAAAGGTCTAAGTCTTCGTGGTCTCGATGCTTTTTATGTTGTCAGATTTGCTGTATGTTAAAGAAAAAAAATGCACTAATTACAAAATACTGAACTAGCACATGATCATCAATTTCAAAATAAAATGCTAAACTACTATGCACATACCTGTGAAGCTTGAGTGAACACAGTAGCAGGCAAGCTGATAACACCATACCTGTAAAGCTTGAGTGAACACAATAACAGGCAAACTGATAACATCATACCTGTGAAGCCTAAGTGAACACAGTAGCAGATAAGTGGATAACACCATACCTGTGAAGCTTGAGTGAAAACAGTAGCAGATAAGTGGATAACATCATACCTGTGAAGCTTGAGTGAAAACAGTAGCAGGCAAGCTGATAACACCATACCTGTGAAGCTTGAGTGAACACAGTAGCAGGTAAGTGGATAACACCATACCTGTGAAGCTTGAGTGAAAACAGTAGCAGGCAAGCTGATAACACCATACCTGTGAAGCTTGAGTGAACACAGTTGCAGGTAAGCTGATAAATAACACCATGCCTGTGAAGCTTGAGTGAACACAGTTGCAGGCAACCTGATATACAACACCATACCTGTGAAGCTTGAGTGAACACAGTTGTAGGAAAGCTGATAAATAACACCATACCAGTGAAGCTTGAGTGAACATAGTTGCAGGCAACCTGATATACAACACCATACCTGTGAAGCTTGAGTGAACACAGTTGTAGGAAAGCTGATAAATAACACCATACCAGTGAAGCTTGAGTGAACATAGTTGCAGGCAAGCTGATAAATAACACCATACCTGAGAAGCTTGAGTGAACACAGTAGCAAGCAAGCTCACAGCATCATTCTTGTGAAGCTTGAAAAAAAAAAAAAGGCAGGCAAGCTGAGTGCACTGCACTCGTGAGGCTTGAATGAACATAGTAACAAGCAAGAAGGCAGCACCCACTATCATATTTGTGAAGCTTGAGTGAACACAGTAGCAGATAAGAGAACAGCAACCACCACCATACTAATGAGGCTTAAATGAACACAGCAGCAGGCAAGAGAACATCATACTTATGAAGGACGAGTGAACACATTAAAAGGCAAGCTGATAACACCATACTTATTAATTTCGAGAGAACAGAGTAGTAGACAAAAAGACTGTACTTGAGATCAATAGGGGTACTTACCATCTCTGTCTCATGGAAGATGATGTTGTCAGTGGACTCTTGGGTAGTGTTAAGACTGTGAACTGGAGTAGTGGGACACCCTGTAAAGTTGATCAATTGTTAATTATTTCATTTATGTCTGTTCATAATTACTTGGCAATTCTAAGATCAATTGTTTTGATGACAAATTCAATATGCTTTCACATTTTATATGTTGTACTGTATATTACCAGTTTTAATTTGAGCTGTTTTACAAAATAAATATGTCCAGGATAATATCCTCCCATCTTACGAATGCAGTGACCCCAAAAATTATGAAAAAAATGATCAAATAACAAAAACGTATTTATCATCACGCTGTTGTTATTGTTGGGTTGAAGGGTTGCTGTGGTCCTGCAAGGACCTAATTCCTATGAACAGCCAACAAACTTGGCAATATCCAAACACCATCAATAACACAATGTATCCATTCACCAGAGGAACACTTAAATATTAATTCCAACAAGTAACTGCAGTAACTTCATTATATTCATGGGGGGAGTGCTAAACCCATAGGTTTAATCCAAGGAAGGGGAGGCCAGGTCCAATTCCTTAGATTAAGAGCCAGAGAGGCCAGGTCCAATTCCTTAGATTAAGAGCCACTCACCAGCATCAAGGAACTTCCCTTAAGGGGTGCTGCAACAAGAGACATCACTGAACCAATACAACTAGTCACTTCACATCCCAACTTGTGCAGTCATCAGGAGGACAGAACACTTGTAAATAAACTGCATGTATCCTGAAGACTACAACTACCAGAATGCTTGTGTACTGTACTGTAGAACTATTTAATTATTGTTACTATGTAATATTAATTAAATGAAAAATACTGTATCATTTTCCTCACATTTTCAATGACGACAGAAGGACTGGGAGGAAAAGAGAGTAGGAAAAGAGGAAGTAGCTGTTTATAAACATTAGCTGTCAGAGGAATACCACTCTCATACATCCATGTTTATCACAAAATATAACTCTAACAGCCAAATTATGCACAATGTATATACAGCAGATAATTTACCGTACGTACAAATGTAGGCAATTTTTTTGAAATGTAACCCCATGTTGAGTAAGAAATTATGTAAAATATGTATTTGAGTAAACAGTAAAAAAAAAAAAAAAAAAAAAGTTTAATGGACAGCTGAGTGAGCAGTTACGTGGACAGTCAGGTAGGCGGTTGAGTGACTGGATAGTTAGCGTGTGTGTGTGGGTCTTAACCCTTAAACTGTCCAAACGTAGATCTACGTTTATATGTGTAGCGCTAAGAACGGAGATCTACGTTTTTTTTTTTACATTGTTTCTTATGGAGAAAATTAAGGTCGGAGCGCCACGTGCACAAACGTAAATTTACGTCTGGACAGTTTAAGGGTAAAATAGAGGGTTTTTTATCTGGTAGTTTTCTGATTTTATCAGTTTGTTACCTTCTCATCTATAATTCTGAATGCACAAATGACCCGCACATCGAAGAATGAAACTACGATGACATTTTGGTCCAACCTGGACCATTAACTAGGTAATGGTCAGACTGAAACATTGTTATAGTTTCACTTTCCTATGTGTGAGTTATTTGTGTATTGTTCCAGTCACAGTATTGTGTCTTTTTATTCATTACAATTTTTAATGAATAACTACAATCCTGTCTAAGGGCAATGTGTGGTGTAAATATTATGCAGAAAATTCGGAGTGTGGAAATTAGGAAAAGGTGTGGAGTTAATAAAAGTATTAGTCAGAGGGCAGAAGAGGGGTTGTTGAGGTGGTTTGGTCATTTAGAGAGAATGGATCAAAGTAGAATGACATGGAAAGCATATAAATCTATAGGGGAAGGAAGGCGAGGTAGGTGTCATCCTCGAAAGGGTTGGAGAGAGGGGGTAAAGGAGGTTTTGTGGGCAAGGGGCTTGGACTTCCAGCAAGTGTGCGTGAGCGTGTTAGATAGGAGTGAATGGAGACGAATGGTACTTGGGACCTGACGATCTGTTGGAGTGTGAGCAGGGTAATATTTAGCGAAGGGATTCAGGGAAACCGGTTATTTTCATATAGTCGGACTTGAGTCCTGGAAATGGGAAGTACAATGCCTGCACTTTAAAGGAGGGGTTTGGGATATTGGCAGTTTGGAGGGATATGTTGTGTATCTTTATACGTATATGCTTCTAAACTGTTGTATTCTGAGCACCTCTGCAAAAACAGTGATTATGTGTGAGTGTGGTGAAAGTGTTGAATGATGAAAGCATTTTCTTTTTGGGGATTTTCTTTCTTTTTTGGGTCACCCTGCCTTGGTGGGAGATGGCCAACTTGTTGAAAAAAAAAAAAAAAACTACAATTCTGTATCAAAATAGACAAAGTGAGTAAAACCTTGATTTAGCAGACCTTGAATTAATATATTTTAAGATATACAGTGGAACCTCAAAAATCGAACTGCTCCCAACACGACCAATTATGTAAGTGTATTTTTGTAAGTGCTTTTATACGTGTATTTTTGAGGGTCTGAAATGGACTAATCTAATTTACATTATTCCTGATGGGAATAAATTCATTCGGTAAAGGCACTCGAACAACCTTCTGGACCGAAGAAAGTTCGATATTTGAGGTTCCACTGTATATACATTTCAGTTTTAATGAATTTCAGATTTAATGCACAAAACCTGGACAATGGACAAAGTCCATGAATTGAGGTTGGCATATCAACATGTAATACATATTGTACATATACAGTGGTACCTCAAGTTATGAACTTAATTCGTTCCAGAAGGCTGTTTGAGTGCCAATACCAAATGAATTTGTTCCTATAAGGAATAATGTAAATTAGATTAGTCTGATTCAGACCCCCCAAAAATACACTTACAAAAATACACTTACATAATTGCTCGAGTTGGGAGCTGTTTGAAATTCGAGATACCACTGTAATTGGTTTTTGCCAGTTTAGTGAATAACTGTTAAGGTAAGTGTAGGGGTAGGGGTAAGTGTAGGGATAGTTAGGTAAGTTTATGGGTAGCAACTGTCATTGCCTGTCAACTGGTTGTAATAACCCACATTTTTTTTTTTTAAATTTTACCATTCTTCAATACTAAAGGATAAGTTTGATACTAATTTGTAACAATGAATGAACCGAAGGAGGGTGCTAGTCTGCCTTACACTACCTACACAATGAGCATAGGTAAGGCACTTGTGCAGCCTTCACCTCACCCCTTCCCCCCCCCCCACACACACACACTTGCTCAGAGGTCAGTTGGTGTTTTACCATCAGCCATGGAAAGACATGGGCTGTGTTGCTTTGTCTCCACCCTCTTACATGCACAGCCTCATGCACAGCCTCATGCACAATCCTCCTCTTGCAAGGTCTATTTTTTTGACTTTTATAATATCTGAGCATTGTCCTGTGTCTGCAGCCTATGTTTGTGTGGACTGTTTACTGAGTTTTGGTGGTGTATACATTGTAATACATGTTGCTTAGGCTTGTGCAGTAATGTCCAGTGTAGACTCACTTGTTTTAACTACAATGTTGACTGCCTCTGGAAGCAGCATTGCCACTCGGTAATTCAGAGTCCCCATAATGCACCACACATATACACTTAGTTTATACACTGCCTTGTGTGGATTTTATCTGGTGTAGACTCAGTCTCAGGAAAGGTTTACTTCTGCATACTTAGTACAGTGGACCCCCGCCTTATGATGGCATCGCGTTACGTTAAATCCACCATACGATACATTTTAACACAAAAATTTTGCCTCGCCTCACGTTAAAAAACTCGCCTTACGTGATTCGTCCAGGACGCGTCCTACATGTGGCCTCAGCGCCAGTGTTTACAAGCCAGCCAGTGCGGTCGCATCTACACATACATTCAGTACATTTCACATTATTCCAGTGTTTTTAGTGCTTATAACTGCAAAATAAGTCACCATGGACCCAAAGAAAGCTTCTAGTGCCATCCCTGTGGTAAAAAGGGTGAGAATTAGTATGGAATTGAAAAAAGAGATTAAGGAAATGTGTGCAAAGTGGGTTGAACTGCAAACCTTTATGGATAAATATCACCCTCACACAGCTATTGCAAGCCGTGCTGGTGACTATTACAATGACAATGTTGTGAACCACTTCAGACAAATCATAAAGGAACGAGAGGTACAGAGCTCTATGGACAGGTATGTTGTGCGACAGAGGTCCAGTGACTCTCAAGCTGGTCCTAGGGGCATTAAAAGAAAAAGGGAAGTAACCCCAGAAAAGGACTTGATACCTCAAGTCCTAATGGAAGGGGATTCCCCTTCTAAACAATAACAACTTCCACCATCTCCCCTCCTCCCATCCCATCAATCATCACCAGATCTTTAATAAACGTAAGTGTCATGTATTCTATTCTTAGTAGAGTATTAACTGTGCATGTCTTCTTCAGTTTGTATTAAAATTAACATTTCATGTGGTAAATTTTTTTTTTTCATACTTTGGGGTGTCTTGCACGAATTAATTTGATTTCCATTATTTCTTATGGGGAAAATTAATTCGCCTTACGATAATTTCGGCATACGATGAGCTCTCAGGAACGGATTAATATCGTAAGGCAGGGGTCCACTGTATTAAGTAAACTTAGCATTTGCCCAGTTTTGTGGATTCAGCACATGCTAAGAAAGAATGGACTGTCTGTCTTTTTGGTGTCTACTCCCTGTATTCTGTGGTTTTTGTTCTTTGACTATATGACATCCGCATACACATGCATCACTTGGGTTCTTGTGCTAGCGAGTTACACACCTTGATATTTATGCAAAGCTTAAGAGTTTGTGATTTATCAGACTTAACCAAATATCACCCATTTCTGCACAAACACAGTATCAAGTAGAAATAAATCTTTGATTTTGTGGGTCAATTAAGTTACATTTAGCATACAGGTTGATGAATTTGTAGTCAGGTATTACTTTAATTATGTCCATAGTGTGACTACTATTTCTCAGACAGATTCTAAATATATTGAAAAAAGATATTTTTATTTAGTAAACATATGTGCATAATGTACAGTGTCTGCACTCTAAAGGAGGGGTTTGGGATGCGTATTTGCTGTTTAGATTATTATTATTATAATCAAAAAGAAGCGCTAAGCCACAAGTGCTATGCAGCGCTGCAGGGTAGGGAAGGAAGCGAGAGTATTGGGCGGTAGAAGGGGGGAGGGATGATCAGTAGGTTACAGAAAACAGCGGGACAGGGGATAGTGCAGGGGTAGAGGGCAGCAAGAGATTGAGGTAGAAAGGGCTGAAGGTATCATCAGAGTTTGTGAAGTAAGTCAGTTGTTGTCAGAAAGTCAATGAGAGAGTCAGGATGAAAGGTGGGTCTATCAGCGAGAAGGGAAGTTAAGAGAGAGCAGCGGAGCGAAATCGACGTTGGAGGTATATTCTGCGTACTCGTTGATGAAGTGGGCAGTCTAATAGAATGTGGCTAACCGATAATGGAACCTGACAATTCTCACAGAGAGGAGCAGGGCACCTCTCCATGAGATAACCATGAGTAAGACGAGAATGAGCAATGCGAAGACGGGAGAGAGTACTCTTCCAACCTCGACACTGGTGACAAGAAGACGGCCAGTAACCTATACTCTGTTTAATAGATTGAAGTTTGTTACCGAGCAGAGTAGACCAACGTTGTTGCCAACGGGTGTGAAGGTGGGTAGCTATTGCAGCAAAATAGTTCGTAAATGGAACACCTCTATATGAAACTGGTAGGTCATGTACTGCTGACCGCACAGCAGTGTCTGCCTGTTCATTGCCCTGTACGTCAACATGACCAGGGACCCAACAAAAAACTATCTTTATGCCTGGAAGAGATGCGGTGTAGCCAAAGTTGGATACGGAGGACTAAGGGGTGAGGTGTATCAAATTTCTGTATAGCCTGTAAAGCACTAAGGGAGTCTGAGACAACCACAAATGATGACACAGGCATAGATGCAATACGGATAAGTGCTGCAAGAATGGCATACAATTCAGCAGTAAAGATACTAGCCCAAGATAGTAAATGCCCTCGTACGACGCTGTCCGGAAACACTGCTGCAAATCCTACGCCGTCAGAAGACTCAGAGCCATCTGTGTACACTGCAATGGCATGAGAATGAGAGTGGAAGTGGTCAAGAAAAAAAGAGCGAGAAGCTACCGTAGACAGTTGGGCTTTCGAGCAAGGGAGTGAGAAAGAACAGACTCGAACAGCTGGAACTTCCCAGGGGGCTAGGGAAAAGGGAGATGCTACATGAACATAGAGAGGTGGTAATTGAAGAGAAGACAAGAGCGAATGTAGGCGAAGAGAGAAGGGATGGAGCAAACAGGGGCGGCGAACAAATAAAGAATGTCTACTAATATCGGTGACCATTCTATAAATGGAAGGATTGCGGAGATCATGAGAGCGTACATAGTAGCGAAGGCAATGGGCATCACGGCGATCGGATAAGGATGGAACGTTCGCTTCTGCATAGAGGCTCTCAACAGGGGAAAAGCGAAAAGCACCAAGGCATAAACGTAATCCTTGGTGATGAATGGGGTTAAGGCTAGAGAGAGTAGCAGGAGAGGCTGCTGAATAGATCTGGTCACCATAATCAAGTTTCGATAAAATGAGGGCGGAATGTAGGCGAAGGAGAGTTCGACGATCAGCTCCCCATGAAAGATGAGCAAGGGTTTTAAGAAGGTTCAGCCGGCTGTGACAAGTTGCCTTCAGAGAGGTAATGTGAGGTTTCCAGGATAACCTACAGTCAAAGAGGAGGCCTAGAAACCTGACTGTATCACGTTCAGGGATACGGGAGCCAAAGAGGTACAAAGGATGATCGGAGATGACAGAGCGTCTAGTGAAAGTAATTTGGTGAGTTTTGGTACTGGAAAATTTAAACCCATGTGTGGTGGCCCAATTGGAAACACGGTCGACCGCATGCTGGAGAGAAACTGTAATGAGGTGACAGTCAGCGCCTGCACATGCAATAGCAAAGTCATCAACACAGAGTGATGACCAAATATTGGATGGAAGACTAGAGGCCAAATCATTTATAGAAAGGAGAAAAAGTGTTGTGCTCAGAACACATCCCTGGGGGACACCTTCAGCTTGGATGAAGTCCGGGGAGAGCACATCATTAACCCGAACATGGAAATGTCTGTCAGTTAAAAAGTTCTTAAGGAAGGATGGTAGACTGCCTTGAAGGCCTAAGGAGTGGGCTTGGGCCAAAATATTATACCTCCAAGTTGTGTCATATGCCTTCTCAAGGTCAAAAAATATGGCAATAACCGAGTGGTTATTCGCAAAGGCATTACGAACATATGTATCCAAGTGTAGTAAGGGGTCTATTGTAGAACGGCCTTTACGAAAGCCATATTGACAAGTGGAGAGACTGTTGTGTGTGTCTAAATACCACACTAAATGTCTATTTACCAGGCGTTCCATCACTTTGCAAACTGCACTGGTAAGAGCAATGGGATGATAGTGGGAGGCTTCATGTCCCGTAGTACCTGGTTTGCGGAAAGGGAAAACAATGGCAGATTTCCACAGCTGTGGAAGAACTCCCTGTGACCAAATAAGATTGAAAAGGCGTAATAGGACTGCAAGAGTTGACTGATGTAAATGTTGTAGCATACGAATATGAATGTCTTCGGGCCCAGCTGCCAATGATCAGCAAGCTGAGAGTGTTGCCTCCAGTTCCTGAAGTGTAAAAGGCACATTATACAGTGGACCCCCGGTTAACGATATTTTTTCATTCCAGAAGTATGTTCAGGTGC
>NC_091369.1:9901604-9944104 GCF_038502225.1 Cherax quadricarinatus
TACAAGAGGCTTAACTACAAATTGAGACACTAGATAATTTTTCTTCACAAAGAGCAGCAAAACAAGTGGTTTATGAAAGTAGATAGCAAGTCCTACATTTACTGGAAACTTAAACTTTTTCACAGTCAGTCATGCAGATCTACATTAGCGGGTTCAGTGTAGCTCACGTAGATCTATGCATAATTCATAATTCATGGCCTAGATATGACGAGCTGGGTTTGTGCAGTGGGAATGAGCAGTATAAAAAAAAAAACTGCCACATTCAGTGCATGATGGAAACAGCTAACCTCAGACCTTGCACTTGAGTTACAACAGCATTTTTGAGGCATTTCTAAGAGTGGTTTTCATGGTTTTACAGGCAGTTTCTTGGTGTCAATAGATGGACCAGAAGACATACTAGCAGTGTGGAGAAGGTTTTGGTCAGTTCCAGACAAGAAGTGGTTTGAAACATGCCTCAAAGTGACAAAAGTGGTCGATTTTTGGCAATTTTCCTGAGGAAGAGTAAGGCTCTCCTCCCTCCTCCAGTCTGTTTTATGACTTTTTACTAGGTCCCCTTCCTCCTAAACCATGAACCAGCATTCTTGGTTATAAATTAATAGCTGAGAAACAGGAAAAAAACCAGAAATTTTTGTGTGGAGAAGGATTCAAAATGGAGTGCAAGTGTGAGGACATAATTAATGAACAGGGGAAAGGCTGCTTTAGTTCAGTGGGTGGACTGCCTTCAGTGTTTGTTTTGGACTCTCTTTAAAATTGAAATTTATTGCAAAAAAAATGTACAAAAGGCCAAAGTACAAAAAGCATATTAGTACAATAGCTGGGAATTGGCTTGATTTAAGCACTGGAACTGGCTTAAAATAGGCAAAATCGCTGCTGCATAAAGTACTCCCCGACCTCCAAGTTTGCACCTGTGTAATGCCTTAAGTTTTACATTAAATTTTGCATTTTTGGTGTCATTACCTTTAGAAAAAGATTCTCTACCAATCTAGAAGATACAACTGTATTTTTTCAGAAATGTCAACACAGAAGGGGCTTTTGATATGCGAGGCATCAACAGTGAAAGGGTTAAAATACTTTATGAAATACTAAACACTGAAAGCAGGACACCATGAACCTAGCTCTGCTCCTGTAACAACAAACAGGTAATCACATGCCATCTCCCTCCACACAACTAAACTGACCCAGCTATTTTGTTACAATTATGATCTATGTACAAGAGTGTGACAATATAGTGTGATTACTGACAGCAATACTGACAAGTGAATTGTTTTGACTAGATTCTCTTAAACTTTTCTTCATTCCCTCCCTCTCTCTCCCCTAATTTGCATTTACTTTTGATGTCTGGTGTCCTCAGTAATGGGGCAACATAATGGTGATACAGTAGAAGTTAACAGAGTACACATTTATTAAAAATGCAAAAAATGCAAATTGACAGTTGGGCTCTTAGAGGCTAGAAATGGAGACTACTCTGGAGACAGCTCACTTCTGTGTAGAAGGCACTGGTGCAGTAACCTCTATAAAAGCAAAGATGCTCTGCAACGTCTCCACCTCCGAGACATTACAGACTACATATGAAACAAACAATAGCTCAGAGAGGCAGACAGAAGATAAGGGCACAGGACATGCAATGCAGCACCAGGAGATCAGCGAAGGTTTGTCTGGCACTCATTTTGATGCTCAACAGAGGTGAAGGCAGAGAAAGGGCACACCTCCCCTCCATTGGGTACTGTGAGGAGAGGATCTATAAACCTCCATCTCCATCACAGTAGTAGGGGGGGGGGAAACAAAAGTACCAGTGACTGAAGATATGGAAGGTAGAGAACTTGGCAGGTCTGAAGACATAACCTGAAAATGTTCGTGTACTGAAGCAGGGAAATCAGTGAACACAATGAGAGAAAACATCCCACATGTACTTTACATTGGAAAATACATAAATAGTTTTTAGCTGAGGGATTAATAAAAATATAAACTAGTAATTTCATGCTTAAATTGTTTTTTTTCTTGAGTTTATCTGATATATGAGTATGCAAAAATCACACTACATATTTTAAAACAAGTCTTTTCTATGCTGATGCATCAAAGTGTTTACAGTTTACTAGTTACATAATGAATTCACGTAGCCTGCATATAAATATTTATCAAACAAGTCTATGATGATTGCAAATGGGCAGAATACAGTGGAGTAATTATATAAATCACTGTTAAATGTTTTACCTATAGAAATGTGCTGCATTTTTAATGGCTTGAGAGAAAGAAATGCTAACCTATTGTATTGCCTCATATCAATCCTGTAGGAGTTACATCAACAGACTGTGTGGGTATTACTGATGGTTTTCAGACATCTGATGCACATTAGTAATGTGGTGAACTTACTCTTATAGTAGTTACAGGGTATGTGTAGATGGACATTTGATGTAACTTTCGTGAGCTGCATTCATCCCCCACCTATCTGGTAATCTGAGGCATCAGTGTCTCGAGTGCTGCGTGCCGGGGTTTTTCTGCCCATTTTGCTGGTGCCTCATCAGCAAAACGGACTTGTGACAATCTTGTCTATTCCTATGGCTCGTCGAAGTCCTCTGTAAGAGGACGAAAAACTTAGCCAAATGTTTTTCCAGCTCTAAAGGTGGTTTTAAATCATTCCTATGATCACTCAATCTTATGGTACCCCTGGCATATACAAATTTTTTAACATTGGTCATTTCCCACCAAGGTAGGGTGACCAAGAGGATACACATTCACCATCACTTATTCTCTGGCGGTCTTTCCAGAAGTCTACTGACATCACAATTCAAGTGACCCACTGAACTTCAAAATCTCCAATCACAAATTCAGCTAACCAGTGTTTCTGAACTCCTTCACTACCCTGCTTCCACTCTAACAGCACATCAAATCCAAAAACCACTTGTCTCCACTCATTCTGATCTTACACCACCACATACGGCTACTGGTTGCTCAGGCTCCTACCTCTTTGAATAGTGACCTATTGGTAAAACACCTAATACTGTACACCAGTAAACAGGCTATCACTTCTTCACCATCATGTTTACTTTCTGAGCATCTACACATCTGTAAACCTTTGTTGTCTGTGTTGCCAACTGTGCAGATTTCATGCACCAGTCATATGGCTGATCTGGTTCTAAACAGACCTTGCAATAGCATGCACAATGTTCTCGATTATCTAATCATTCTACTGCAGGATTTGATACATGCATAATATTCTTGAATATGTGATTCAATCTACTCCAGGATTTGATAAACCTAATATTTGCATGGCACATAGGTGATGCTCGAGAAGAAGAAAACTGTTCAGTGTGCTTAGCTGAAACAATAGTATATGTGTATGTGTGGAAGCGAACTCGATGAAGATTCAAATATTGTTGACAAATCAGTAGGTCATACAAAACTTAACAACCTCTCTGAATGCTTACTGATGTGTCTGGCCTCAGAATTCATTATCAAATATTTACTTAAAGGAAATAATTACACACACAGGTTTGAGAAAATACAGGCATGGAGTACATGCTGCAGTAACAACTTACAAAGCCCATAATATGCTCAGTGTTTAGGGCATGATTTAAGATAACATTTTTAGTTGTATATTAATGCAATACAGTATATTCAAAGGAATATACAAAAATAAAAATTAAGTGTGCAAGTAAATATGTAAGAAAAACTTGAAATAAGACCTATGTTACTCAAGTACATAATATGAAGAGTGAAACCTTAGTTCAATGGACTAATATGAGGGATATGGTGTTTATCATGCTGACAGACTCCCCAAATTGAAAGCCCTTCTGTGCAGACATTTGAAAAAAAAAAATTTTTTATGTTAGGTAAAAGAACAAAAGTGCAACTGAAATGGTAGAGAATCTTTTTTAAAGGTAATGACACTGAAAATGCAAAATTTGATTTAATTTCAGGAGTCGCAACAGCGAAACGATTCATACTTTTGGAAGTACATAGGTGTGAGGGGTACTGTATGCAACTGCAATTTAGCTCACTTTGAGGATCATTTCAGTGGTCAAACTGATTCAATTTCTTGGCAATTGCTATTGTGCTTGCCATCCTATTCAATGATTACAAAAAACTGCCTATTCAACTATCAGAACAACCCATTAAGTACTTAGAATTAAATAAACTGGCAATTTTTACACAGTGTTTAACAAATACCAAAAAAAAAAAAAAAAAAAAAAGTCCAAAACAAAACTATAGACATTCCAGCCATTTAGCAACCCTTCCTCTGCTCATTAATTATATCTTCAGTCCTCTCCTATATAACATTTGCCTACCATTTTGAATACGACATCACACACAACGAATAAACATTTCTTATTTTTTTTTTAGCTAATAAACCATAACCAAGAATGCATGATCATACTTTAGGCCATCCCAATAGTTGAAGCTGACCTGGTAAAAGTCATGAAACAGATCAGGGGAAAGTAGGGAACCCCCCTTCCCCTTCTCCTGTAAATATCACACAAAACAGACTATTTCTCATCAATATGAGACCAATTTCAAGACACTTCCCATCTTTAAATGACCTAAATCTTCTACATTCTCTTCCTGTCTACCTACTGGCAAAAAACAGCCAATGAACTCATGAAAACCACCCTAGAAAACATCCCAAATTCACTATTTTATCCCAAAAGCAGGGGTCAGAGGTTAGTTGTTCCCACCATGCACACAACCACTATATAGACTATTTTCTCATGTCTAGGCTCACACCAGATTTGAGGGTGCTATTATTATACATGACTGACATTTTATGGGTTAAATCAGAAAGAAGAGATTCTTTCTCCATGATGATAACAATGAACATTTGTAGAAACAACACACTTTGTAAGTTAAGTCTTAAATCAATTTGCCAGCAGACTGTAACAATAACTGACAATTCTGGAAATAATGAACACTGTCTGAACCTGAAGGATACCCGAATGATTTCCTTCCAGAGTCAGTGCCCAAGCTGACACTCATCAAGTTCTTAGTGTATTCATTGCATCCTGTTTTTTATTTGAGGTACTCTGCACTACCTGTTAAGTTTCTTGCCTTCATATGATGTGATGTCAGTGTGCAGAATTGGGACCAGTCCCTCCAGGATTTTCCAGGAGTAAATTATAATGTACCTTTCTTTCCATTCCAATAAGCACAGTTCAAGGGATTTCAAGTGTTACCAGTGATTCAGATGTTTAAATATACAGGCAGTGAGTTCTGGTTATATTTTCTAACTCCACAATTTTACCTGCCTTGAATAGGGAATTATACAGCATTATTACAGCCTAAGTGACTTGAATATCGTTACTGACTCAGTATCTCATCTTAAAAGTTTTAGTTATTCAGGCTATCATTTTCTTTGCAGTAACAATAGTTACACTGTTGTTAACCATGAATGTGAGATCTTCTGACATCACTCCCAAATCTCAAACATGGAACATTAACCCTATTGACTGATTCAAGTGTGTCGTGTACTCCTTTTCAGTCTATTTCTCCATTCTTCCATAGCGGAGCATCTGAAACTTGTCATAACTAAACATCATACTATTGCCTGAGACCCACTGCAAGACTATTCATATCCTCCAGAAGATTTGCTGTGTCTTTGACAAACACCACTCTCAAAGAGAATCTGGGATGTTATGGTGTTATGATTTACATTCTTGTCCATGTTGGATGTGAGAATGAAAAACAGAAATGGGGTGAGTACTGTCTTGAGAACAGAGCTTTTCACCATGACAGCATCCAACTTCACTCTTGAGGTTACATTTGTTAAGCTAAATATCTATACCTGGGGTATACCTGGAGAGGGTTTCGGGGGTCAATGCCCTCACGGCTCAGTCCATGACCAGGCTTTGCGGTGGATCAGGGCCTGATCATCCAGGCTGTTACGGCTGGCTGCACATAAACCGACTTATGAGTCACAGCCCGGCTGGTCAGATACTGACTTGAGGTGAATCTCCAGTGCTTTCTTGAAGACAGCCAGAGGTCTACTGGTAACCCCCCCCCCTTATGTATGCTTGGAGGCAGTTGAACAGTCTTGGGCCATTCACACTTACTGTGTTGTCTCTTAGCGTACTCATGGCGCCCCTGCTTTTCATTGGGGGGATGTTACATCTTCTGCCGAGTCTTCTGTTTTTGCAGGGAGTGATTTTTGTGTGCAGATTTGGGACTAGACCCTCTAGGATTTTCCAAGTGTACATTATCAAGTATCTTCCACGCCTGCATTCCAGGGAATACAAATCAAGGGACTTCAACCATTCCCAGTAATTTAGGTGCTTTATCATACTTGTACATGCCATAAAAGTTCTCTGTATATTTTCCAGGTCTGCAAATTTTGCCTGCCTTGAAAGAGGCAATCAGTGTACAGCAATATTCCAGCCTAGAGAGAACAAGCAATTTAGAAGAATCATCATAGGTTTGACATCCCTAGTTTTGAAGGTTCTCATTATCCATCTCATCATTTTCCCAGCAGATAGATACATACATTGATTGTGATCTTGGAAAGCGAGATCCTCTGACATCATCACTCCCAGGCCCTTCACATTAGTTTTTTGCTCTATTGTGTGGTTGGAATTTGTTTTATACTCCAATACAGTTTTAATTTCCTTGAGTTTTCCATAGTGGAGGAATTGAAATTTGTCTTCATTGAACTTCATATTTTTTTCTGCAGCCCATTTCAAGATTTGGTTGATGTCTGCTTGGAGACTTGAAGTGTCTTTGATGGATGACATTGTCATGCAAATTCAGGTGTCATCCACAAAGGAAGACAACTGCTGTAGCTTACATCTCTGTCTATGTCAGATGTGAGAATAAGGAACAGGATAGGAGCAAATATTGTACCTTGTGTAACACAGCACACTCTTCCAGTTATTTCCTTTTATATGCATTTTGTGCACTATTCCACCATGGTTGTACATGCTGAAGGTTTGTGCAAAATCAATGTACACTACATCAGCATTTAGCTTGTCTTCCAGTGCATCAAAGACTACGATATCATAATGATCTAGCAATTGTGAAATGCAGGAGCAACCTGCACTAAACCTATGGTGCCCTGGGTTACTGTACAACCCTTGCAATTATGAGTTACTGGCAATTATGTTTCTTAGGATGCATTCAAAGATTTTAATGGTGTGTGAAGTTAGCACCATTTGTCTATAGTTTTTTGCAATTATTGCCCCTTCACTGTTCAAAGCCCCAAAATTAAAAGAGCTCACAGTATCCACATTGTTAATAAATAAGTTAAAAATCTTTTTCTGAAGGTAATGATACCAAAAGTATAAAATTTAATGGAGTTAGCAATCTGGGTGCAATTTATGTACTGACAATTTTGCCCACTTTTAATCCTATTTTATGCCAATTCCATTGCCCAATTCACCTAATTTTGCTAGTATTCCTACTGCACAAGAAACTGCCCATTCAACTATCAAAATTGCCCTATAACTTGCACAGAAGTTGGTAATCTGGTCAATTTTACACAAAATGAAAAAATTCTAATTTCAAAAATGGAGTAAAAAATAAACACTGTAGACATTCCACACACTAAAACAACATTTCCTTTGCTCATAAATCATATCTTCAGGCCTCATTATCATACTGTGACACCAGAATTTCATTCATTTCCTTATTATCATCTCCTTCAAGTAAAGGCCTTATACAGGCTGTGGTTTTTGCCCTGGATTTTGCATACGAGACAAAGCAATTGTTTTTTCTAATTTTATTTATGGCTCTTTCCTCCCTGCCTTTCATGGACTCTTATGATGTAATCAGTTTCTGCTCAATGTTCTTCATTTCCCTAGAGTTTTGTTAGGTGCTTCAGTGTGTGTGTGTGTGCTGCCTGTCACTGAGAAGATCCATTATCTGTTGTCTTCACCAGTAGAGATAGCCCCCTCCTCTAGTTTGCATCTTTTCTTCTGCCATAAATGTAGGTGCCTAGAGCATGTTTCCAATGTTAATGAGCTCATCCTCCAGAGAAACTGGTTTAGACCCACAGCTGTCATAGTGTCCTTTCCAGTGTATCTTGCTAGGGTCATGCTTCATTCAATCCCAGCAGTTTTTGTTAAAACTTATTTTACTGAATTTGTCCTTTACGTTCACTCTCAGATGGAGAGAGAGGATAGTTTTTAGCAATGCCTTCTAATCTAAAATACTAACCATAAAGTTTCACCTGTCTCTGTCACCAGACTATGATTTATTTAGTTAAAGAATACCCTTGTGTTGAGTTTGAACCTGTTACAACATGCATAATTCTCAAGACAGTTGTCAAAATTTCTATAACTAGGTTACTTCAGTTTTCAAGGCTTAAACTAGCACAGTTATTTACATAGCTGAAAGTATGATGTAGCTAGATGTCACCAACCTTCACATTTTATTTCACATAGAAGAGCTCCCATTCTGTTCTCCGGTAGTGAGAGTTACAAGTAAGATTTATTCAACATTTATCAGGGAAGAGAAGTTACCTCTCCCACATTTAATCTAGAGGGCCTCAGATTAATGATTAATATAAAAAGATGGGACAAAAGGAAAATGGCAACAGTCAGTAAGAGAGAGGCAAAAGTGTATAAGCTAAGGGAGGAGGAAGTTAGGGTGAGAGATAAGCAACTATTGGCAGAAAGGTGGGCTAGTGCAAGTATGGGTAGGGGAAGGGGGGGGGTTGAAGAGAGATGGGATAATACACAAATAACCCGCACATAGAAGAGAGGAGCTTACGACGACGTTTCGGTCCGACTTGGACCCCTTTCCTCTTTCCTTTTTTTCCTTTGGGTTGTCTTTCTTCTGCCCTGTGTATTTGTCTTTCTCTTTTCTCTTTCCTTTTTCTCCTTTGGGTTGTCTTTCTTCTGCCCTGTGTATTTGTTCCTTCTTTATTTATTTATTTGTTCCCACCCCCTCGGTGTTCTTGCTCTTACCCTCTGTGGGCATCCAGCTCCCTTGCAGTGCTCCTCTTTCTTAGTATTTGACTGGCCCCTCCTACTTTTACTACCTCCCCACTACTACTACCTTCCCTCCACTACTACTACCACCACTACTACTACCACTTCCTGCCTATACTGTATATACCCATCCTGCTCTCCTTTTCGTTAGTGTGACTTTGTATATAGTCCAAGTCGGACCGAAACGTCGTCGTAAGCTCCTTTCTTCTATGTGCGGGTTATTTGTGTATTGTTCCAGTCACGGTATTGTGCCTTTTTTGTCATTTAGGGATGGGATAGTTTTAAAAATGTAGTATTAGAATGTGGGGCAGAAGTTGTAGCTATAGGAGGGTGGGTGCAGGAGGAAAGAGGAGTGATTGGTGGAATGAGGAGATAAAGGGTGCAATAAATGAGAAAAAGGTAGCTTATGAGAGGCTTTTATAAAGCAGAAGTGATATAAGAAGAGCAGAGTATATGGAGGGTAAAAGAAAGGTGAAGAGAGTGGTGAGAGAGTGCAAAAGGAGAGCAGATGATAGAGTGGGAGAGGCACTGTCAAGAAATTTTGCTGAGAATAAGAAAAATTTTTGGAGTGAAATAAACAAGTTAAGAAAGCCTGGGGAACGAATGAATTTGTCAGTTAAAAACAGTATAGGGGAGTTAGTAGATGGCGAGCTGGAGGTATTGGGTAGATGGCGGGAATATTTTGAGGAACTTTTAAATGTCGATGAAGAAAGGGAGGCAGTAATTTCATGCACTGGCCAGGAAGGAATAACATCTTTTAGGAGTGAACAAGAGCAGGATGCGAGTGTGGGGGAGGTGCGTGAGGCATTACATAGAATGAAAGGGGGCAAGGTACCTAGGGATTGGCAGCGAGCGTGTATAATTCCTTTATATAAAGGGAAAGGGAACAAAAGAAATTGTAAAAATTATAAGAGAATAAGTTTACTGAGTATACCAGGTAAAGTGTATGGTAGGGTTATTATTGAAAGAATTAGAGGTAAGACAGAGAGCAGGACTGCAGTTGAGCAAAGAGGCTTTAGAATGGGTAGGGGATGTGTAGATCAGGTGTTTACATTGAAGCATATATGTGAATAATACTTAGATAAAGGTAGGGAAGGTTTCATTGCATTTATGGATTTAGAAAAGGCATATGATAGAGTGGACAGGGGAGCAATGTGGCAGATGTTGAAAGTATATGGAATAGGTAATAAGTCACCTATAGGTAGTAGGTTGGTAGACAGCAACCACCCAGGGAAGTACTACCGTCCTGCCAGATGACTGTGAAACAAAAACCTGTAACTGTTTTGCATGATGGTAGGATTGCTGGTTTTCTTTTTCTGTCTCATAAACACGCTAGATAACAGGGATATCTTGCTACTCCTACTTACACTTTGGTCACACTTCACAGACACGCACATGCATATATATATATACATACATCTAGGTTTTTCTCCTTATTCTAAATAGCTCTTGTTCTTTTTTTATTTCTTCTATTGTCCATGGGGAAGTGGAAAAGAATCTTTCCTCCGTAAGCCATGCGTGTCGTATGAGGCGACTAAAATGCCGGGAGCAATGGGCTAGTAACCCCTTCTCCTGTATACATTTACTAAAAAAGAGAAGAAGAAAAACTTTATAAAACTGGGTTGTTTAAATGTGCGTGGATGTAGTGCGGATGACAAGAAACAGATGATTGCTGATGTTATGAATGAAAAGAAGTTGGATGTCCTGGCTCTAAGCGAAACAAAGCTGAAGGGGGTAGGAGAGTTTCAGTGGGGGGAAATAAATGGGATTAAATCTGGAGTATCTGAGAGAGTTAGAGCAAAGGAAGGGGTAGCAGTAATGTTAAATGATCAGTTATGGAAGGAGAAAAGAGAATATGAATGTGTAAATTCGAGAATTATGTGGATTAAAGTAAAGGTTGGATGCGAGAAGTGGGTCATAATAAGCGTGTATGCACCTGGAGAAGAGAGGAATGCAGAGGAGAGAGAGAGATTTTGGGAGATGTTAAGTGAATGTATAGGAGCCTTTGAACCAAGTGAGAGAGTAATTGTGGTAGGGGACCTGAATGCTAAAGTAGGAGAAACTTTTAGAGAGGGTGTGGTAGGTAAGTTTGGGGTGCCAGGTGTAAATGATAATGGGAGCCCTTTGATTGAACTTTGTATAGAAAGGGGTTTAGTTATAGGTAATACATATTTTAAGAAAAAGAGGATAAATAAGTATACACGATATGATGTAGGGCGAAATGACAGTAGTTTGTTGGATTATGTATTAGTAGATAAAAGACTGTTGAGTAGACTTCAGGATGTACATGTTTATCGAGGGGCCACAGATATATCAGATCACTTTCTAGTTGTAGCTACACTGAGAGTAAAAGGTAGATGGGATACAAGGAGAATAGAAGCATCAGGGAAGAGAGAGGTGAAGGTTTATAAACTAAAAGAGGAGGCAGTTAGGGTAAGATATAAACAGCTATTGGAGGATAGATGGGCTAATGAGAGCATAGACAATGGGGTCGAAGAGGAATGGGGTAGGTTTAAAAATGTAGTGTTAGAGTGTTCAGCAGAAGTTTGTGGTTACAGGAAAGTGGGTGCAGGAGGGAAGAGGAGCGATTGGTGGAATGATGATGTAAAGAGAGTAGTAAGGGAGAAAAAGTTAGCATATGAGAAGTTTTTACAAAGTAGAAGTGATGCAAGGAGGGAAGAGTATATGGAGAAAAAGAGAGAGGTTAAGAGAGTGGTGAAGCAATGTAAAAAGAGAGCAAATGAGAGAGTGGGTGAGCTGTTATCAACAAATTTTGTTGAAAATAAGAAAAAGTTTTGGAGTGAGATTAACAAGTTAAGGAAGCCTAGAGAACAAATGGATTTGTCAGTTAAAAATAGGAGAGGAGAGTTATTAAATGGAGAGTTAGAGGTATTGGGAAGATGGAGGGAATATTTTGAGGAATTGTTAAATGTTGATGAAGATAGGGAAGCTGTGATTTCGTGTATAGGGCAAGGAGGAATAACATCTTGTAGGAGTGAGGAAGAGCCAGTTGTGAGTGTGGGGGAAGTTCGTGAGGCAGTAGGTAAAATGAAAGGGGGTAAGGCAGCCGGGATTGATGGGATAAAGATAGAAATGTTAAAAGCAGGTGGGGATATAGTTTTGGAGTGGTTGGTGCAATTATTTAATAAATGTATGGAAGAGGGTAAGGTACCTAGGGATTGGCAGAGAGCATGCATAGTTCCTTTGTATAAAGGCAAAGGGGATAAAAGAGAGTGCAAAAATTATAGGGGGATAAGTCTGTTGAGTGTACCTGGTAAAGTGTATGGTAGAGTTATAATTGAAAGAATTAAGAGTAAGACGGAGAATAGGATAGCAGATGAACAAGGAGGCTTTAGGAAAGGTAGGGGGTGTGTGGACCAGGTGTTTACAGTGAAACATATAAGTGAACAGTATTTAGATAAGGCTAAAGAGGTCTTTGTGGCATTTATGGATTTGGAAAAGGCGTATGACAGGGTGGATAGGGGGGCAATGTGGCAGATGTTGCAAGTGTATGGTGTAGGAGGTAGGTTACTGAAAGCAGTGAAGAGTTTTTACGAGGATAGTGAGGCTCAAGTTAGAGTATGTAGAAAAGAGGGAAATTTTTTCCCAGTAAAAGTAGGCCTTAGACAAGGATGTGTGATGTCACCGTGGTTGTTTAATATATTTATAGATGGGGTTGTAAGAGAAGTAAATGCGAGGGTCTTGGCAAGAGGCGTGGAGTTAAAAGATAAAGAATCACACACAGGGTGGGAGTTGTCACAGCTGCTCTTTGCTGATGACACTGTGCTCTTGGGAGATTCTGAAGAGAAGCTGCAGAGATTGGTGGATGAATTTGGTAGGGTGTGCAAAAGAAGAAAATTAAAGGTGAATACAGGAAAGAGTAAGGTTATGAGGATAACAAAAAGATTAGGTGATGAAAGATTGAATATCAGATTGGAGGGAGAGAGTATGGAGGAGGTGAACGTATTCAGATATTTGGGAGTGGACGTGTCAGCGGATGGGTCTATGAAAGATGAGGTGAATCATAGAATTGATGAGGGAAAAAGAGTGAGTGGTGCACTTAGGAGTCTGTGGAGACAGAGAACTTTGTCCTTGGAGGCAAAGAGGGGAATGTATGAGAGTATAGTTTTACCAACGCTCTTATATGGGTGTGAAGCATGGGTGATGAATGTTGCAGCGAGGAGAAGGCTGGAGGCAGTGGAGATGTCATGTCTGAGGGCAATGTGTGGTGTGAATATAATGCAGAGAATTCGTAGTTTGGAAGTTAGGAGGAGGTGCGGGATTACCAAAACTGTTGTCCAGAGGGCTGAGGAAGGGTTGTTGAGGTGGTTCGGACATGTAGAGAGAATGGAGCGAAACAGAATAACTTCAAGAGTGTATCAGTCTGTAGTGGAAGGAAGGCGGGGTAGGGGTCGGCCTAGGAAGGGTTGGAGGGAGGGGGTAAAGGAGGTTTTGTGTGCGAGGGGCTTGGACTTCCAGCAGGCATGCGTGAGCGTGTTTGATAGGAGTGAATGGAGACAAATGGTTTTTAATACTTGACGTGCTGTTGGAGTGTGAGCAAAGTAACATTTATGAAGGGATTCAGGGAAACCGGCAGGCCGGACTTGAGTCCTGGAGATGGGAAGTACAGTGCCTGCACTCTGAAGGAGGGGTGTTAATGTTGCAGTTTAAAAACTGTAGTGTAAAGCACCCTTCTGGCAAGACAGTGATGGAGTGAATGATGGTGAAAGTTTTTCTTTTTCGGGCCACCCTGCCTTGGTGGGAATCGGCCAGTGTGATAATAATAATAATAATAAAATAATAAGTCACTAAACGCTGTAAAGATTTTTATGAGGATAGTGGGGCTCAGGTTAGGGTGTGTAAGAGAGAGATTACTTCTCAGTAAAAGTAGGTCTTAGACAGGGATGCGTAATGTCATCATAGTTGTTTAACATATTTATAGATGGGGTTGTATAAGAAGTAAATACTCGGGTGTTGTGGAGAGGGTGAGATTAAATTATGGGGAATTAAATACAAAATGGGAGTTGATAGTTATTTTTTGCTGATGATACTGTGCTTTTGGAGGATTCTAAAGAAAAGTTGCAAAAGTTAGTGGAGGAGTTTGGAAATGTGTGTAACGGTAGAAAGTTGAAAGTGAATATAGATAAGAGTAAGGTGATGAGGGTATCAAACGATTTAGATAAAGAAAAATTGGATATCACGTTGGAGAGAGGGAGTATGGAAGAAGTGAATGTTTTCAGATATTTGGGAGTTGACTTGTGGGCAGATGGGTTTATGAAGGATGAGGTAAACGATAGAACTAATGAAGGAAAAAAGGTGAGTGGTGCATTGAGTTATCTGTCGAGACAAAGAGCGTTATTCATGGAGGCAAAGAAGGGAATGTACGAGAGTACAGTGGTACCAACACACTCTCATATGGGTATGAAGCAGAGGCGACTTGAGGCAGTGGAGATGTTGTGTCTAAGGGCAATAAGTGGTGCAAATAAAATGCAGAGAATTCGTAATGTGGAAATTAGGTGGTGGTTCGGAGTTACTAAAAGTATTAGTCAAGAGGGCTGAAGAGGGGGCTGTTGAGGTGGTTTGGTCATTTAGAGAGAATGGAACAAAGTAGAATGACTTGGAGAGCATATAAATCTGTTGGGGAAGGAAGGAGGGGTCGGGGTTGTTCTCGAAAAGGTTGGAGTGAGGGGGTAAAGGAGGTTTTGTGGGCAAGGAGCTTGGACTTCCAGCAAGCGTATGTGAGCGTGTTAGTTAGAAGTGAATGGAGACGAATGGTTTTTAGGACCTGACGAGCTGTTGGAGTGTAAGCAGGGTAATATTTTATGAAGGGATTCAGGGAAACCGGTTAGCCAGACTTGAGTTCTGGAAATGTGAAGTACAATGCCTGCACTTTAAAGGAGGGGTATAGGATATTGGTAGTTTGGAGGGACATCTAAACTGTCGTATCTGAGTGCCTCTGCAAAGACAGTGATTATGTATGTGTGATGGTGAAAGTGTTGAATGATCAAAGTTTTTTCTTTCTTTTTGGGTTGCCCTGCCTTGGTGGGAAATGGCCAATTTGATTAAAAAAAGAAAATACTGAGGGTGACTTAGCATGAACTTTTTCTCCCAGGATTATACTAATGACAGATGCCATGCCAGCTGGCTGGAAGATATTAAGTCCTAAACAGATGCTCTTTTCCTATAAACTGTATGGAAACAAAGGCAACCCATTAAGCTAGTCCAGTTTTGGACACTACTGCCAGTACTTTTCACTCTCCAAACAATGAATAAAAAACTTCTAACTTATGGGATTATGTATTAATCCCCATCTATGGTCTCAAGATCAATAACCAAATGGTTAAGGGAATTCCTCATTAAGGTATACAATTTAATCCCCATCTATGGTCTCAAGATCAATATCCAAATGGTTAAGGAAATTCCTCATTAAGGTATACAATAATCAGACAAGAAAACACCCAAAACTCATCCCAACAACAGAGGGGTACATGGCTCCTTGGCATTAGGAATGTATGTTCCTAAGATCATCAATGACATACTGCAATTTATGAGTAGCACTTTCCCTCAAATTTATGACAACTATGATCACGCAATCAATAAAGTAGTGTTTGTGGCGCATTAGCATAATCCGACTTATAAAGTGGTAATAGTCCTAATGAATTACTAGGTCTACTGAGGATGATAACTATCAATGCACTTCTTTTGTGGAATAAATTGAACTTTAGAACTGTTTCCTTGCATTTTTTTATGCACCAGTATCCTTATTTAGAATATCTTAATGGCTCTAACTTCACTTCCTCTACAGATAAGAGCCAATTAATCATCGGGTAAGCTATGGAAAAATGGGCAGTGATATATGATATCTGTATTTGTAGCTTTAGTCATAGTGTGCTATGGCCCACACTAGTATTAACCAAAGGCAAAAACACACCAAAACAACTGATCAGAGCCACCCCTTTTTGTGGGCAGATGGTTCTGCATAACCTGGCATTGGTGTATGTGTGGACCATGTTTCTGTTTCTGTCAGTGATCTAGAAAGAATGTTGGAGCATGCTAATGTTAAGTTTCATATAATTGGGTATGAATGCAGTATTCAAGACTTTGGGATAGAGGAAGTCTAGGTGAAAATATTCACCTCTGTTCTCAAAATGTAGAGCATTTGCTCAAAGTCTGCAAAAAAAATCCTCTAAATTTGCATCCCAGTTGATCAGATTATTCTCAAAGGTTCCTATATAACACCACACATGAAATGGCACTATAAAATACCTGCCTACCAGTTACAGCTACTTTCTCCTATTTAACCCTTAAACTGTCCAAACATAGATGTACGTTTTTTTCAACATTTGAAAGTATGTAAAAATACGTAGAGCTTCTTTTTTCTTTTTTACATTTGAAAACGTGTAAAAAGAACTTTGATCTACATATTTTTTCTTATATTTGAAAATATGTAAAAAAACATAGATCTACTTTTGGAGCACTACGCATGTGAACGTAGATCTGTTTGGACAGTTTAAGGGTTAAGGTATTGGTAGTAAGATCATTAATGTATGTTCACCAACGCCAATATATAGAATACTACCTTTCAAAGAATGAAAAAATGCCTTTCTGTATATAGTTTGATAAACTATGAAGATTATCAACTGTCCAAGCCAGATGTTAGAACTCTGATTGTTTGAACGGAGGACAGACACCAGGACACAGAGAATGGAAATATGTTTTGAGATAGGAAGGAGGAAAGTCAGACCAAGCTGGAAGTGGTAGGGAGACCCAAAACTTACTGTTTTACCAGGTATTCCTTAGTGGTTCACTGAACCATACAGCAAATATTCTTTTTTACTATTCAAAATGTCGTGTTAGTGTTGAGCACAAATGCGAACATACAGTGCACAAGAGACATGCGATTAACTGTATCAAGAAATAATTATAAATATGCAACTGTTTATGAAAATAAAATTATCTATCCAAGTGTACCTGTAAGTCACCTTACATGTATGCATACATGAATGCATGCACAAAAATAGGTGAGCACGCACACACGCGCACGCACGCACACGCACGCACACGCACGCACACGCACACACACACACGCACGCACACGCACACACGCACACACAGAGTGGTACCCCGAGTTTCATACAGCTCCTAACTAATCTAATTTACATTATTCTTTATGGGAACAAATGCGTTCAGTAACGGCACTCGAACAGCCTTCTGGAACAAATTATGGCTGAAACTTGGGGTACCACTGTATGTACATACACACGCACTGTAGTCATTACCACAAAAGATTTTCCATCTCATAAAACAATGTGGTGGTCTTTGCAATACATGTTATTGCATTATAATTTTTCTTTTCACCTCAGCAGCCATTTCCGATTAAGGCAGAGTGACCCAAAAAAGAAAACACTTCCATTCATCAATCCCTCTAATTGCTGTCCTTCCAAAAGTATGCTTACATCACTATACAGATTATCCTCCAACTGCAACATCCTTACCCCTTTTTCAGAATGCAGTTACTACTCTTTCCACCTCCAGGACTCAAGTCAGGCTAACCAGTTTTCTTGAATCGCTTCATAAAAGTTACCTTGCTCACACTTCCAGAGCATATTCACTATATAAAAAAAAACACTTACCTAACACACTCATACAAGCCTGTTGGATGCTGAAGCCCTTAAAACTCAAAAGCTTCTTTTACTCCCTCTCTCCAATATTCATTCCTGGAAACCACCACTACCCCACCAGCCTTTATTTATTTAAAAAAGCTACAATACTGTGCAAATTTGTGGAATAATATGCAGACACAGAAGCAGAAGCCTGCACGCACTCATTCACTCACTCTCAGTTGAAGGAATTTCTTTTATTAGACTAGTGTAATGGTATTAAGCCTTAACAGGCTATGCTAACACCCACTGAAACTCCAACTCAATTGCATAGATGCTGAAATAGAAAGTTTCCTGAAAAATACTTTGCACAAAACTAATATTGGGTACATTATATTATACCCATTTTTCATTAATTCAGACTGACTACAATAAATATATTCACCATTCACTATAAGCTAAGGATGAAAATCTTTTCAGGTAATATGTGTACTGCATCTGCATTTTTTAGGCCTAGCTATATTGCTCACTTAATATATGAGTGTGTAAAAAAAAAGGTTATGATTCACTTTACGATGATTTCTGCTGTACAGCAGTAGCCAAGAACCTAACCTGCTGTATAAGTGGGATTCTCCTGTAAACTGCACATGAGAAAATCTACATAATTAGGAAGAACAGCCTGTTTAAATAGATAAATGCTAGTCAGCTTTTCATTTAAACCCTAACCTGGACTGCCCAGCACCAACCAGAGGGGGATAAAGCAATCTGAATACTCAGGTTCCATAAATTAAAACACGCGATATCTGAAAATATACATCCACTCAAATAATAAGTGGGGAATCATGCTTTGAGGTACACTAGGCATGGTTTTACTGGCAGCTCTAAACACATGTTAGCAAGCACAAATTGATACCAGCATCTGCTCTGGATCCCATGTTGATAAATTATGGAATGTTATGTATGAGTAGGTATGAGTGAATTAAATGTCAGCTATCATAAATACTGTTGCAGGTTCATAATACTGAATCCTTTTCGAAAAGACAAAGATATTTTTAGGTAACTAATATATTAAAGTCTAAAACTATAGTGCATAATAAGTGCAAGCTGCGAGGAAATATGTTATATAACCATTACACAAACAATTTAGGTTATTGTGTAGAAATATGATAAGGCTACATTTTGGAATAAGAAGTACATATTCACATTTTGAGTTTTTGTCCACACTTAACTTGAGAACGTAAGAATGAGGGAACACTGCAGCAGGCCTACTGGCCCATACTTGACAGGTCCTTTTCAAACACATCCCACTAACAAATACATGTATTTGCCCATTAAGTAAAAATGTTACTATCATTTTATGTGTCTGTATGATTATTTTAGCTTTTTTTCCCCCTTGAAGTAAAAACAGTGAACATGGGCTATGTGCTAGCCTAGCAGAAAAAAATAATTCTGTACAGATATTAGATGTGTAGATGTAGATAAATTTATGATAATTTCACTGCCTAGAAGTACTGTAATCAAATAGAGATTTTTGTTTATCAGGTGGTCAAAGGATTTCCAATATAGAATAACACAGTGGTATTATGTGTCAGACCTATAAGCCATACAACATACACAGGTCACTTACAAACATTTCTCAGGATATATCAAGGAATCTAGCTCAATGGAGAAAGCCATCTAAGTTCTACTCACATTACATTCACTAGCAAAAGCTACAATACAATATGGAATAGGAAATGCATTTGTAGTGTGCCCTGGCTGGAAGTGAGTGAACTGATTACTACAATTTTGAGGGGAGCAGATTAAAGCTGGAATCTTAAAACTATTTAAATCAGTTGCTAACCTCAAAGATAAAGTAACAGAACACATAATAGTAAACATCTTTTAAAATTCAAGTTAAATATTTAGAGTTGACTATTAGGAAGGCAAAAAGTTACAAGAATGTACAGAATTTAGTCCCTTGATCTATTGAAAATGAGAATAATAAACTCTATGAACAAATACCAATACAGCACTGCTCCATCTCTTCTCACCTTATTACAAGTTTATGTTTTTTAAATGAACAAGATAGAACATGGAACAAACCATCATGAAGAAAATATAATGGAAATTAATAGTAGTACTGTAAATTTCAGCCTATAACTGAAGCTCTTTTCAGCAGTCTTACGAAGAGGGGCTCAACTGAAGGCCAAAACATATAGTACAGTATTATCTTCTGCTTTATTTTCTCCACATGGGTTTGTTTGCACCATTAACTAGTGTTTATCACTTTTGTGTTTGAAGACAGAGAATCTTGTACACATATGACTAAACTTCCTTTACTGAGGAAGCTATAATCATGACATTAGCTCTGACTGTTGTGCAATATAAAAATTTATAGAGTATAAATGATACTGAATTGGTGTTAAAATTAAAATTGGTAAAATGTAAGTACCTGAAGGTAGAAGTCTTGGAAAAACAATTATATATGAACACATGGAATAGGAAGATGGAAAAGGTAGGTAGGAAGAGCAAGGTGAAAATGCAGCAAAGGTAGTAAAGCAATACCAAGCATACCTAAATCTCCACTAGAGGAGGACTCGGTAAAGCTGGGGGTTCCCTCGGTCCAGGTAGGGGTACTACCCTCTACAGAGAGTGGGGGAGTCCAGGTGAGGGTACGGACCATTGGTGTTGACCCCACGCTAGAGTCCACACTCAGCGTTGATCGCGAGTCTGTCCGAGGCTCCAGGTGCACGTCACTCACGCTGCGTACACAACACCATCACCTGTTAGTCCACCATGCTCAGACAGACAGACAGACAGACACACACACACACACACACATACAGATACACACATACAGATACACAATGTTGGGGCTTCCTGCCATAGTTGTTCTGCCACAGAAAAGATACTTGACAATGTTGCTTCAAGTTAGAGAACATCACTTGTGACAGCAGATATGAGACAAGTAAGATTGTTCTGTATTTAGATAACACAATGTTAACAAACAGGAGGTGCAAAGTATATACTGCATACCATTTATCCTACTTCAGCACCCTACTTAGATAACTGTTCAAAGTAAAAGTAAGCTTTAGCACTGGCAGTCATTTTATTATGCTACATACCCAGAGAAGCTGTTGAAATTGTCTGCATACTTCATTATCTACTTAGTTATAAAGGAAATGTTAGCAATGTAAAGTATTAAGAATGTAGAAAATCATGTATCAATGCAATGCATAAGTAAATGTTCAATGTTTTATGCAACACATGAAATTTTTTAATCTGCATCAAAATCACATCAAGCTGATTAAACTACAGTATATTGTCACTTCTACTTTCACAAAGCTATCAGTATATTTCTGCTAAATAATTCTTAAGATAATGAACACGATTTAAACAAACATTTTACAGTAATAATGGTAGAATTACCAACAAAATGTTAAGTAAATGGACACAGATGCAACTAATGTGATATTTTGTTGTGGCAACATTTTGCTCTCCAGGAACTTTGTCAATGGCTTGGTAAAGCTTCTGGAGAGTGAACCACTGCCACAATAAAATGTTACATTAGCTGACAGTATAGTTATACCAACACTCTTGTATGGATGTGAGGAATGGGTGGTGAATGTTGCAACAAGGAGAAGGCTGAAGGCAGTGGAGATGTCATGTCTGAGGGCAATGTGTGGTGTGAATATAATGCAGAGAATCCGTAGTCTGGAGATTGGGAGGAGGTGTGGGATTACCAAAACTATTATCCAGAGGGCTGAGGAGGGGTTGAGATGGTTTGGACATGTAGAGAGGCTGGAACAAAATACAATGACTTCAAGAGTGTATAAATCTGTAGTGGAGGGAAGGCATAGTAGGGGTCAGCCTAGAAAAGGTTGGAGGGAGGGGGTGAAGGTTTATTGTGGGAGGGGCTTGAACTTCCAGCAAGCATGCGTAAGCGTGTTAGGAGCAAATGAAGGCAAATGGTTTTTAGGACTTGACGTGCTGTTGGAGTGTGAGCAAAGTAACATTTATGAAGGGATTCAGGGAAACCGGCAGGCCGGACTTGATTCCTGGAGATGGGAAGTACAGTGCCGGCACTCTGAAGGAGGGGTGTTGATGTTGCAGTTTTATAACTGTAGTGTCAGCATGCCTCTGGCAAGACAGTGATGGAGTGAATGATGATGCGAGTTTTTTCTTTTTCAGGCCAGCCTGCCTTGATGGGAAACGGCCGATGTGTTAATAATAAAAAAATAAAAAAATTAGCTGCATCTGTGTCCATTTAAAAACCTAACAAATATTTTACATTTGTAAACTGCCTCATCCTTAAAACATTTCTTCTATTCCAATAATTTCATGCATAAAATATTATTTTCTGAAGACAATTATAAATATAGTTTACATTCATAAAATCACCAGTAAGAATACGTTAGATGTGATTTTGCCAGAAAGTCTCCTTATTCCTGGAATACAATTATATGGATAATACAGTCCTCGTAACATTAATAACCAATATTTATGTGGCCAGTTTAGCCTTCATAATAAACAATAAATTTAACCAAACATTTATTTAGGTAACAGTCTTCTTCATCATACGAATAACTTTAAACACTTTAGGTAATACTGTATACATTAATTCATAAAATGAGCAACTTTAACTAGACAAGAAAATACGTATATAAATGCAACAACTGATAGCAAGCACGTGAAGTATTTTGGTCATGAAATTAATAATACCCAATTTTCCTTGTAGTTTCAATTGTGTGTTGTGGGGAAATATCACAGACTACGTATTTGCCTTGGTCTTTCCAGCACATTTTTTATCACATGTTATCCCTACTTTACTTCATTGCCACTATCATTCTACCTTTATCACCCTCTCATTTTACATACCTTTTAACCCTTTGACTGTTTTGGTCGTATATATACATCTTACGAGCCAGTGTTTCAGACGTATATATACTCAATAATTCTAGCGGCTTCAAATCAAGCGGAAGAAAGCTGGTAGGCCCACATGTGAGAGAATGGGTCTGTGTGGTCAGTGTGCACCACATAAAAAAAATCCTGCAGCGCACAGTGCGTAATGAGAAAAAAAAAAATCTGATCGTTTTTTTGGATTAAAACGCCGACTTTGAGGTGTATTTTCGTCTAGTATTTATCGATGTATTTGCGTTTTCATGGTCTTAGGTGATAAAACGGAAAACATATTACAGAAATAGAGCTGATTTTTATTACTTTGATGATGAAAACGACCTTGACACTGAGCTCAAAGTAGTGGAAATGTTCGATTTTTAAAAATGTTCAGGAGTAAACAAATCACACCACACGTCCAATACACGTCAACTGGGGAGTCTAATATTCTTTCACTAGTACACTGATATTATTTATACCATTTTTACAATAATGTAGTAGTCTGCATAACAGTAAATTTTGTATTTTTTTGTATGAATATTATTATTATTATAATCAAGGGGGAAGTGCTAAACCCGGAGGATTATATAGCGCCTGGGGGGGGGATGTAGAAGGCATTCAGGCTTAATTCAGGGAACTGGAGCACAGATCCAATTCCCTAAATCAAGAGCCCCTCACCAACATCAAGGAACCATCCTTGAGGGGTTTGTATGAATAAAAAATCAAAATAGAAAGCAATAATAATATAAGAGAGGCCTAGAGATGTGACTAATGAACAGAGGATATGTTATTTCAGTGCCAAGAATGTCTACCTTGTTTATTCTGGACCCTATTTTGAAATTGGCATCTTTTTTAGTTTGCGTGAAATTGGCCAAATTGCCAATTTCTGACCACAATATTGGGTAGTCCAAATTGGTAAATGGGAGGTTTCTTGTACTCAGCTGATAGATAAAATGGAGTTCTAAAGAAATAGCTATGAGTTTGGTCAACTGGAACAACAGAATTGGCTAAAAATAGGGCTCAAAGTCGGCGAAATCGCCGATACGCATATGTCGCCAAGACCGCTAACTTCACGGGAGCGTAATTCCATGAGTTTTTGACCAAATTTCGAACTTTTGGTGTCATTACCATCGGGAAAAGATTCTCTATCATTTCATAAGAATTTTTTTTTTTTTTTCAAAAATTTAGCGACAGAATGACAGTTTCAGAAAGGGGCCTGAAACAGTCAAAGGGTTAACAGGACAGTACATTCATCTCCTTTCTTCCAATTTGTTTTTTCAATGGATACTTTAATATTCCAATACCTTCCACATTCTCTCCTATCCACTGAGACCTGCTGTCACTTATACATGTCTATTGCAATTTCTTCCACTGGACTTATAATGTTTTCCCTGGTCTTCCTGTCATTCCCTAGTCTTCCTGCCACTACCACTGTTTACATTCTATACACAAACTGTTATAACATGTCTCAAAATTTCTCTTTAATGGTACTGTATTTTATGCAACATGAATCTTCTTATTTGTCCCTATATTATGTACTTTAAGTTTAATTGTGTTTTGCTCATCCCTGATGTCAACTTCATGTTTACTGTTTTATCTATCAGGCTTAAAGATTTTCTCATTCCATACTATCTGCAAGTATTTAGTATTAACTTCTAACCACATTAATTACATCTTAAACAAGTTCATTTTTCAGGCATACCTGATGAATCTATTTTACCATTCTTTTAGTGCCATCTTCAGTTCTTGACAAGGGCTTATCTATAAAAAAAAAAAAAAATACTTCCCATCCTTTACTGATGGACTGATAATTTGGTGACTTCCATTCCTATAATGAACAAGACAATTCATCTGATATTTTTCCATCTACTAATGCCTCTCAAGATTAACTTTGTATCTTGGCTGCACCAGACATACCTCCACTTAAAAATTCCAAATACTTGACTCATTTTCTTAGCAAGGTGTTATTGTTATATACAGACTCTTATTCACAAATCCAGAAGATACATTTCACAAATTCTTTTAATTTTTCTACAGTCTACAGTCTACTTCTCTTTCCATTATTTACTAAATCCCTTGCCTTTCAATCCTCCTATCCACCTCCCTCCTAACTTAGGCATTTAATAACTGCTGATGCATATTCAAACTCTGATTTGAAGACTGTCTTCAATGAAAAAAGTTTTTCTCAGAACTTCTTATAATAGTACAGCAGAACCTCGGTTTTTGCATGACCTAGTTTGAATGTAAAGCTATAGTTATTCTCTATAAAATGTATTTTTTGTTAATATTTCCCAAAAGAAATAATGTAAATCCAATTAATCCATTCTAGACACCCAAAAATATTAACAAAAAATACATTTTATAGACAATAACTGGCAGTTTGGAGAGATATATTGTGTATTTTTATACGTATATATGTACTGTTGTATTCTGGGCACCTCTGCAAAAACAGTGATTATGTGTGAGTGAGGTGAAAGTTTTGAATGATGATGAAAGTACGTATTTTCTTTTTTGGGGATTTTCTTTCTCTTTGGGTCACCCTGCCTCAGTGGGAGACAGCCGACTTGTTGAAAAAAAAAAAAAAAAACTGTAGTTTTATGTACAAACTAGGGCAAACAAAAACCAAGGTTCCACTGTACATAGTACACATACCTGTATTCTCCCCTTCACATTTCCACCATCTTTTGTGAGACACTATATTTAATTTAAAGAAAATATATAAATATATAAATCAGCTTTTCATATGAAGTACATAATCAATTTGAAGGTAAAACATTGCTGACATCTAATTTTTTTTACCATATTCACAATACCGTAATTTCATGAAAATTCTATAATTCTTCTACTCTACCTGATAAAATTCTCTGCAATATTCAGAAAGCCATGATATACAGTATAAAAAAAATTAAATCTTGTCTTTAACCTCTTAACTGGGTCCAACATATTAGTATGCAGGTACCTTTGATATACCTTAGATGAGTTCTGAGAGTTGTTCTACTCCCAGAGTCCAGCCATAGGCCAGGTGATGTCTATATGCTAGTACACAATTTCTTGTGCCTTCAAATATACCACCTGTCAATATTTTTGACCTCAGCAAAACTCTCTGGGTCTTTTACAACTTATCAAGCCTTTGAAAAAATTTAAGGCCAGGCAGGTCCACAAAGTGCATCATAGTTAACTATGCAGGTGATGCCCAAGTGTCCGACATACCAGTACTAGCAATGAAACCAGGACCCGGTGCTCCACCACCAGCTTCCCGGGAATATCAGCAAACAGGATGTGAAACTGGTAGGGCCTTATTCATTCCAAATTTATTACAATTTCCTGATACTAAGCATGGAATTAAGCCACAAAGCACACTATGTAGATTTAACTCAGATAACCCAATAGCCAAACAACATGACTTATTTATACTTTTTGACAAGTATTACACCTAGAAACATTTGTGAAATAAGATTGTCTTGTAAATATACAGTGTACCTTGACCTACGAGTGCCCCAACTTACGAGTTTTCTGAGTTATGAGCCATTGCTCGGTCAATTTTTTGCTTTGAGATGCAGGCCAAAATCCAAGTTACGAGCGAGCTTCAGATACACCGCCACTAGTTGGCGACGTATCTGACGTCAAATCAAACTATTTACCCAGAAGAATGTCAGGTACTTCATCCCATCCCACATGCTCTTCCAAGATGTAATTGGAAGGATAATATTCCCACACTAATCCCAGATTGTAGTGAGGCACCTCATCCCTTGTTTAGTTCTTGTATAAATCCGGGGAAGAGGTAACCTCCATTTTAACACTCAGTTTTTCCAGAAACATTAAGGTGGGTGGACTAGTCATCATGGTCGGTGGAGTAGTGATGGTGGTAGGTGGAGAAGTGATGGTAGTGGGTGGAGAAGTGATAGTGGTGGGTGGAATAATGATGGTGGTGGGTGGAGTAGATAGTGGTGGGTGGAGTACTGATAGTGGTGGGTGGACTAGTGATGGTGGTGGGGGGTAGAGTACTGATAGTGGTGGGTGGAGTACTGGTGGTGGGTGGAGTACTGGTGGTGGGTGGAGTAGTGATAGTGATAGGTGGAGTAGTGATAGTGATAGGTGAAGTAGTGATAGTGATGGGTGGAGTAGTGATGGTGGTGGGTGGAGTAGTGAGGGTGGTGGGTGTAGGAGAGATGGTGGTGGGTGGAGTAGTGAAGGTGGTGGGTGGAGCAGAGATGGTGGTGGGTGGAGTAGAGATGGTGGTGGATGAAGTAGTGATAATGGTTGGTGGAGTCAAGATAGTGGTGGGCGGAGTAATGAAGGTGGTGGGTAGAGTATACATGTATTTCTTATTTATAAATACATTTTTCTTATTTAAGAACCCGTAACAAAACAACTGAGGTGATTTTGGGGGGCTGGAACAGATTAATGGCATTTCAATTAATTTCAAAGAGGAAAACTAATTTGATATAAGAGCAAATTGAGTTACGAGCTCGGTCAAAGAACGAATTAAACTTGTAAGTGTGTGTCTTACAGTGGTCTTGAGGGCACTCAAAAAATTGAATTATGTTTACATAACCCATGAATTCCCTTGAACCTAAATATAT
Organism: Cherax quadricarinatus; assembly: GCF_038502225.1. NCBI lineage: Eukaryota > Metazoa > Arthropoda > Malacostraca > Decapoda > Parastacidae > Cherax > Cherax quadricarinatus. The sequence goes on from NC_091369.1 coordinate 9,928,581, forward strand.
AACAAGTAATTAAACAAGGATAACTAAATACAGTAAAACCTCACAGAAACGGATTTCAGCAATTTTGGACACAAAAAAATTTATTTTTTTTTTTATTATCACACTGGCCGATTCTTACCAAGGCAGGGTGGCCCGAAAAAGAAAAACTTTCACCATCATTCACTCCATCACTGTCTTGCCAGAAGGGTGCTTTACACTACAGTTTTTAAACTGCAACATTAACACCCCTCCTTCAGAGTGCAGGCACTGTACTTCCCATCTCCAGGACTCAAGTCCGGCCTGCCGGTTTCCCTGAACCCCTTCATAAATGTTACTTTGCTCACACTCCAACAGCACGTCAAGTATTAAAAACCATTTGTCTCCATTCACTCCTATCAAACACGCTCACACATGCCTGCTGGAAGTCCAAGCCCCTCGCACACAAAACCTCCTTTACCCCCTCTCTCCAACCTTTCCTAGGCCGACCCCTACCCCGCCTTCCTTCCACTACAGACTGATACACTCTTGAAGTCATTCTGTTTCGCTCCATTCTCTCTACATGTCCGAACCACCTCAACAACCCTTCCTCAGCCCTCTGGACAACAGTTTTGGTAATCCCGCACCTCCTCCTAACTTCCAAACTACGAATTCTCTGCATTATATTCACACCACACATTGCCCTCAGACATGACATCTCCATTGCCTCCAGCCTTCTCCTCGCTGCAACATTCATCACCCATGCTTCACACCCATATAAGAGCGTTGGTAAAAGTATACTCTCATACATTCCCCTCTTTGCCTCCAAGGACAAAGTTCTTTGTCTCCACAGACTCCTAAGTGCACCACTCACTCTTTTCCCCTCATCAATTCTATGATTCACCTCATCTTTCATAGACCCATCCGCTGACACGTCCACTCCCAAATATCTGAATACATTCACCTCCTCCATACTCTCTCCCTCCAATCTGATATTCAATCTTTCATCACCTAATCTTTTTGTTATCCTCATATCCTTACTCTTTCCTGTATTCACCTTTAATTTTCTTCTTTTGCACACCCTACCAAATTCATCCACCAATCTCTGCAACTTCTCTTCAGAATCTCCCAAGAGCACAGTGTCATCAGCAAAGAGCAGCTGTGACAACTCCCACTTTGTGTGTGATTCTTTATCTTTTAACTCCACGCCTCTTGCCAAGACCCTCGCAATTACTTCTCTTACAACCCCATCTATAAATACAGTGGACCCCCGGTTAACGATATTTTTTCACTCCAGAAGTATGTTCAGGTGCCAGTACTGACCGAATTTGTTCCCATAAGAAATATTGTGAAGTAGATTAGTCCATTTCAGACCCCCAAACATACACGTACAAATGCACTTACATAAATACACTTACATAATTGGTCACATTCAGAGGTAATCGTTATGCGGGGGTCCACTGTATATTAAACAACCACGGTGACATAACACATATATATAACATATATATATATATATGTATATAGTATATATATATTATATATATATATATATATATATATATATATTATATATATATATATATATATATATATATATTATATATATATATATATATATATATATATATATATATATATATATATATAGTAGGTTGGTAGACAGCAACCACCCAGGGAGGTACTACCGTCCTACCAAGTGAGTGTAAAACGAAGCCTGTGATTGTTTTACATGATGGTAGGATTGCTGATGTCTTTTGTCTGTCTCATAAATATGCAAGATTACAGGCATGTCTTGCTACTTCTACTTACACTTAGGTCACACTACACATACATGTACACATTTATTTATACACACTCATCTGAGTTTTCTTTGATTTTATCTTAATAGTTCTTGGTCTTATTAATTTTCCTTTTATATCCATGGGGAAGTGGAATAAGAATCTTTCCTCCGTAAGCCATGCGTGTTGTAAAAGTCAACTAAAATGCCGGGAACAATGGGCTAGTAACCCCTTTTCCTGTAAAGATTACTAAAAAGAATAAGAAGAAGAAAATTGTCAAAGTGGGAAGTCTGAATGTGCGTGGATGTTGTGCAGATGATAAGAAAGAGATGATTGTGGATGTTATGAATGAGAAAAAGCTGGATGTCCTGGCTTTAAGTGAAACAAAGCTGAAGGGGGTGGGAGAGTTTCAGTGGAGAGGAATAAATGGGATTAGGTCAGGGGTTTCAAATAGAGTTAGAGCTAAAGAAGGAGTAGCAATAATGTTGAAGGATAAGCTATGGCAGGAAAAGAGGGACTATAAATGTATTAATTCAAGGATTATGTGGAGCAAAATAAAGATTGGATGTGAAAAGTGGGTTATAATAAGCGTGTATGCACCTGGAGAAGAGAGAAGTGTAGAGGAGAGAGAGAGATTTTGGGAAATGTTGAGTGAATGCGTGGGGAGTTTTGAATCAAGTGTGAGAGTAATGGTGGTTGGGGATTTTAATGCTAAAGTGGGTAAAAATGTTATGGAGGGAGTAGTAGGTAAATTTGGGGTGCCAGGGGTAAATGTAAATGGGGAGCCTTTAATTGAGCTATGTGTAGAAAGAAATTTGGTAATAAGTAATACATATTTTATGAAAAAGAGGATAAATAAATATACAAGGTATGATGTAGCACGTAATGAAAGTAGTTTATTAGATTATGTATTGGTGGATAAAAGGTTGATGGGTAGGCTCCAGGATGTACATGTTTATAGAGGGGCAACTGATATATCGGATCATTATTTAGTTGTAGCTACAGTTAGAGTAAGAGGTAGATGGGAAAAGAGGAAGGTGGCAACAACAAGTAAGAGGGAGGTGAAAGTGTATAAACTAAGGGAGGAGGAAGTTCGGGTGAGATATAAGCGACTATTGGCAGAAAGGTGGGCTAGTGCAAAGATGAGTAGTGGGGGGGTTGAAGAGGGTTGGAATAGTTTTAAAAATGCAGTATTAGAATGTGGGGCAGAAGTTTGTGGTTATAGGAGGGTGGGGGCAGGAGGAAAGAGGAGTGATTGGTGGAATGATGAAGTAAAGGGTGTGATAAAAGAGAAAAAGGTAGCTTATGAGAGGTTTTTACAAAGCAGAAGTGTTATAAGAAGAGCAGAGTATATGGAGAGTAAAAGAAAGGTAAAGAGAGTGGTGAGAGAGTGCAAAAGGAGAGCAGATGATAGAGTGGGAGAGGCACTGTCAAGAAATTTTAATGAAAATAAGAAAAAATTTTGGAGCGAGTTAAACAAGTTAAGAAAGCCTAGGGAAAATATGGATTTGTCAGTTAAAAACAGAGTAGGGGAGTTAGTAGATGGGGAGATGGAGGTATTGGGTAGATGGCGAGAATATTTTGAGGAACTTTTAAATGTTAAGGAAGAAACAGAGGCAGTAATTTCATGCACTGGTCAGGGAGGTATATCATCTTTTAGGAGTGAAGAAGAGCAGAATGTAAGTGTGGGGGAGGTACGTGAGGCATTACGTAAAATGAAAGGGGGTAAAGCAGCTGGAACTGATGGGATCATGACAGAAATGTTAAAAGCAGGGGGGGATATAGTGTTGGAGTGGTTGGTACTTTTGTTTAATAAATGTATGAAAGAGGGGAAGGTACCTAGGGATTGGCAGAGAGCATGTATAGTCCCTTTATATAAAGGGAAAGGGGACAAAAGAGACTGTAAAAATTACAGAGGAATAAGCTTACTGAGTATACCAGGAAAAGTGTACGGTAGGGTTATAATTGAAAGAATTAGAGGTAAGACAGAATGTAGGATTGCGGATGAGCAAGGAGGTTTTAGAGTGGGTAGGGGATGTGTAGATCAGGTGTTTACATTGAAGCATATATGTGAACAGTATTTAGATAAAGATAGGGAGGTTTTTATTGCATTTATGGATTTAGAAAAGGCATATGATAGAGTGGATAGAGGAGCAATGTGGCAGATGTTGCAAGTATATGGAATAGGTGGTAAGTTATTAAATGCTGTAAAGAGTTTTTATGAGGATAGTGAGGCTCAGGTTAGGGTGTGTAGAAGAGAGGGAGACTACTTCCCGGTAAAAGTAGGTCTTAGACAGGGATGTGTAATGTCACCATGGTTGTTTAACCCTTTGACTGTTTCCGACGTATAAATACGTCTTACGAGCCAATGTTTCTGACGTATTTATACGCATAAATTCTAGCAGCTTCAAATCAAGCAGGAGAAAGCTGCTAGGCCCACATGTGAGAGAATGGGTCTCCATGGTCAGTGTGCACCATATAAAAAAAATCGGGGAGCCAGTGGTGCATTGTGGGAATGCCATTTCAGTTGTCATTTTTCAGCATGTCTAGTGGTAAGAAATATGTGATTCCCCAGCAAATCTGGGACTCTTCTCTTCCCAAGTGATGCTCTAACACAGATGGAAGTGTCAGTGAAGATCAATTTCATGATTTGGAGGAGTTTGAGACCAAAAGCAATGGTGGAGGAGGAGGGGGAGGAGGGGAGGAAGAGGAGGAGGAGGAGGAGGAGGAGGAGGAGGGAAGGAAGAGGAGGAGGAGGAGGAGGAGGAGGAGGAGGAGAAGAGGAGGAGGAGGAGGAAGAAGAAGATGTAATAATATTGTTCCCTTGAAGCAAGAAAAAAAAAAGTCCACCCCATGACAGTGACAAGATAAGGGGAGATAACATCTGATAAGAGCTGACTTTGATGAGCGTAAAGGAGGGTAATATTACATGACCATCGCCTCCCTTTGTTTTTGCTGGTACACAAACATTTCTGTCTGTCTATTTGTCTGTCTGTCAAGCTCCCTGTCTGTCCATCTAGCTCTCTGTCTCAGAGAGAGCCACAAGACTGTGTCATCACGTTTACTCACATCTTCAAGCAGAGTATAGCACTTTGTCTGGATTTCTTGGGTTATCCTAGGTAATTTACACTATGTATACTTGTATTTATGTGTACCTGTGAGACAGAGATAGGCAGACAGAAAGAGAGACAGATTGAAAGATATAGAATGAGGGAGAAAGATAATTAGATAGAATGGAGGAGGGGAAGCAGCATCCGACCCCATTGTTTTGACAGGGGTAGGGGTAGTGACTAATGAGATAATATGTCACTTTGACAGCTGCCGACTTCTGACTCAAAACAATTATAAGCCACACACTCGCACACAAGGAGGAGGAGGAGAAGGAGGAGAAGGAGGAGGAGAAGGAGGAGAAGGAGGAGGAGGAGGAGGAGAAGGAGGAGAAGGAGGAGGAGAAGAAGGAGGAGAAGAAGGAGGAGAAGAAGGAGGAGAAGAAGGAGGAGAAGAAGGAGAAGAAGGAGGAGGAGAAGAAGGAGAAGAAGGAGGAGAAGAAGGAGGAGAAGAAGGAGGAGAAGGAGGAGGAGAAGGAGGAGGAGAAGAAGGAGAAGAAGAAGAAGGAGAAGAAGAAGGAGAAGAAGAAGAAGGAGAAGAAGAAGGAGAAGAAGAAGGAGAAGAAGAAGGAGAAGAAGAAGGAGAAGAAGAAGAATTGTTTGTTTGTTTGTTTGTGTAAACAAGTTTTGTAAACAATATATTGATAATTATGTTTGTGTGCTTATTGTGTTGTATACAACGAGTGTATATATGTACATTGCACCTTACTTTGGTCTCATAGGCCACATAAGTTATGTGAAAAAATAAAATAGTGAAAAAAACAACAAACCTTCAAATACAAGTAAACTAAAGTTCACCGGGTGAGCGGCAGTCGCCGCTGTTGCCATACGCGGCTCATTTTCTGCAAACTTCACGGCTCTATATCTCGGTAAGTACCAATGGCAAAAATTTTTTTTTTGGACTAAAACACTCAGAAAAATAATCTTAACATTTTCATAAGAAAAAATAATTTTTTTTTTTTTTGAATATTTGGCGACATAGAATGACAGTTTCAGAGAGGGGCCTGAAACAGTCAAAGGGTTAATATATTTATAGATGGGGTTGTAAAGGAAGTAAATGCTAGGGTGTTTGGGAGAGGGGTGGGATTAAATTATGGGGAATCAAATTCAAAATGGGAATTGACACAGTTACTTTTTGCTGATGATACTGTGCTTATGGGAGATTCTAAAGAAAAATTGCAAAGGTTAGTGGATGAGTTTGGGAATGTGTGTAAAGGTAGAAAGTTGAAAGTGAACATAGAAAAGAGTAAGGTGATGAGGGTGTCAAATGATTTAGATAAAGAAAAATTGGATATCAAATTGGGGAGGAGGAGTATGGAAGAAGTGAATGTTTTCAGATACTTGGGAGTTGACGTGTCGGCGGATGGATTTATGAAGGATGAGGTTAATCATAGAATTGATGAGGGAAAAAAGGTGAGTGGTGCGTTGAGGTATATGTGGAGTCAAAAAACGTTATCTATGGAGGCAAAGAAGGGAATGTATGAAAGTATAGTAGTACCAACACTCTTATATGGGTGTGAAGCTTGGGTGGTAAATGCAGCAGCAAGGAGACGGTTGGAGGCAGCGGAGATGTCCTGTCTAAGGGCAATGTGTGGTGTAAATATTATGCAAAAAATTCGGAGTGTGGAAATTAGGAGAAGGTGTGGAGTTAATAAAAGTATTAGTCAGAGGGCAGAAGAGGGGTTGTTGAGGTGGTTTGGTCATTTAGAGAGAATGGATCACAGTAGAATGACATGGAAAGCATATAAATCTATAGGGGAAGGAAGGCGGGGTAGGGGTCGTCCTCGAAAGGGTTGGAGAGAGGGGGTAAAGGAGGTTTTGTGGGTAAGGGGCTTGGATTTCCAGCAAGCGTGCGTGAGCGTGTTAGATAGGAGTGAATGGAGACGAATGGTACTTGGGACCTGACGATCTGTTGGAGTGTGAGCAGGGTAATATTTAGTGAAGGGATTCAGGGAAACCGGTTATTTTCATATAGTCGGACTTGAGTCCTGGAAATGGGAAGTACAATGCCTGCACTTTAAAGGAGGGGTTTGGGATATTGGCAGTTTGGAGGGATATGTTGTGTATCTTTATATGTGTATGCTTCTAGACTGTTGTATTCTGAGCACCTCTGCAAAAACAGTGATAATGTGCGAGTGTGGTGAAAGTGTTGAATGATGATGAAAGTATTTTCTTTTTGGGGATTTTCTTTCTTTTTTGGGTCACCCTGCCTCGGTGGGAGACGGCCGACTTGTTGAAAAAAAAAAAAAAAAAAAAATATATATATATATATATATATATATATATATATATATATATATATATATATATATATATAGATATGCAATAAGATCACAGTAAACAGGTGATTTCAGAATATGCAAAACAACCACTCTGAAAGAATAGAGAAATTCCAAGCGCTTTCGTGACTACTCACATTATCAAGGAACTATGAAAGTAAAGCATCCAAGGAAGCTATATAAGGGGTCTGGCCAGCACCTCACTATCAGATCCCACAACGGTTAAACACCTGACGTGCGCCGACCCAACTTGGATAGGTCCTTTGCACAACTCAACCACAAACTATTCTACCCAAGAAAATTTAAAAATTGTTATTTGTCCAGTGTATTATTAAATTCTTCCCAAATTCTATTAATTATAAATGGATCTAATTTATGTAAACCAAAGGAAATATTCATATTATTGTCAAAACTGCTTTTTATGAAACAAGATTCAATTATATTCCTGTCGACCATGGACTTGCTTGATACTACTTTCTCAACTTTTTGAAAATCAATTGGATGGTTAAAATCTCTTACATGAATAAATAGAGCATTGGAATCTTGTCCAGTTCTAATGCTATATATTTTTTTTTTTTTTTTTCAACAAGTCGGCCGTTTCCCACCGAGGCAGGGTGACCCAAAAAAAAGAAAGAAAATCCCCAAAAAGAAAATACTTTCATCATCATTCAACACTTTCACCACACTCGCACATTATCACTGTTTTTGCAGAGGTGCTCAGAATACAACAGTCCAGAAGCATACACATATAAAGACACACAACATATCCCTCCAAACTGCCAATATCCCAAACCCCTCCTTTAAAGTGCAGGCATTGTGCTTCCCATTTCCAGGACTCAAGTCCGACTATATGAAAATAACCGGTTTCCCTGAATCCCTTCACTAAATATTACCCTGCTCACACTCCAACAGATCGTCAGGTCCCAAGTACCATTCGTCTCCATTCACTCCTATCTAACACGCTCACGCACGCTTGCTGGAAGTCCAAGCCCCTTGCCCACAAAACCTCCTTTACCCCCTCTCTCCAACCCTTTCGAGGACGACCCCTACCCTGCCTTCCTTCCCCTATAGATTTATATACTTTCCATGTCATTCTACTTTGATCCATTCTCTCTAAATGACCAAACCACCTCAACAACCCCTCTTCTGCCCTCTGACTAATACTTTTATTAACTCCACACCTTCTCCTAATTTCCACACAATGCCCTTAAACAGGACATCTCCACTGCCTCCAACCGTCTCCTCGCTGCTGCATTTACCATCCAAGCTTCACACCCATATAAGAGTGTTGGTACTACTATACTTTCATACATTCCCTTCTTTGCCTCCATAGATAATGTTTTTTGACTCCACATATACTTCAACGCACCACTCACCTTTTTTCCCTCATCAATTCTATGATTAACCTCATCCTTCATAAATCCATCCGCCGACACGTCAACTCCCAAGTATCTGAAAACATTCACTTCTTCCATACTCCTCCTCCCCAATTTGATATCCAATTTTTCTTTATCTAAATCATTTGACACCCTCATCACCTTACTCTTTTCTATGTTCACTTTCAACTTTCTACCTTTACACACATTCCCAAACTCATCCACTAACCTTTGCAATTTTTCTTTAGAATCTCCCATAAGCACAGTATCATCAGCAAAAAGTAACTGTGTCAATTCCCATTTTGAAATTGATTCCCCAAAATTTAATCCCACCCCTCTCCCGAACACCCTAGCATTTACTTCCTTTACAACCCCATCTATAAATATATTAAACAACCATGGTGACATTACACATCCCTGTCTAAGACCTACTTTTACCGGGAAGTAGTCTCCCTCTCTTCTACACACCCTAACCTGAGCCTCACTATCCTCATAAAAACTCTTTACAGCATTTAATAACTTACCACCTATTCCATATACTTGCAACATCTGCCACATTGCTCCTCTATCCACTATCATATGCCTTTTCTAAATCCATAAATGCAATAAAAACTTCCCTACCTTTATCTAAATACTGTTCACATATATGCTTCAATGTAAACACTTGATCTACACATCCCCTACCCACTCTGAAACCTCCTTGCTCATCTGCAATCATCCATTCTGTCTTACCTCTAATTCTTTCAATTATAACCCTACCGTACACTTTTCCTGGTATACTCAGTAAGCTTATTCCTCTATAATTTTTACAGTCTCTTTTGTCCCCTTTCCCTTTATATAAAGGGACTATACATGCTCTCCGCCAATCCCTAGGTACCTTCCCCTCTTTCATACATTTATTAAACAGAAGTACCAACCACTCCAACACTATATCCCCCCTTGCTTTTAACATTTCTGTCATGATCCCATCAGTTCCAGCTGCTTTACTCCCTTTCATTTTACGTAATGCCTCACGTACCTCCCCCACACTTACATTCTTCTCTTCTTCACTCCTAAAAGATGGTATACCTCCCTGACCAGTGCATGAAATTACTGCCTCTGTTTCTTCCTTAACATTTAAAAGTTCCTCAAAATATTCTCGCCATCTACCTAATACCTCCATCTCCCCATCTACTAACTCCCCTACTCTGTTTTTAACTGACAAATCCATATTTTCCCTAGGCTTTCTTAACTTGTTTAACTCACTCCAAAATTTTTTCTTATTTTCATTAAAATTTCTTGACAGTGCCTCTCCCACTCTATCATCTGCTCTCCTTTTGCACTCTCTCACCACTCTCTTTACCTTTCTTTTACTCTCCATATACTCTGCTCTTCTTATAACACTTCTGCTTTGTAAAAACCTCTCATAAGCTACCTTTTTCTCTTTTATCACACCCTTTACTTCATCATTCCACCAATCACTCCTCTTTCCTTCTGCCCCCACCCCCCTATAACCACAAACTTCTGCCCCACATTCTAATACTGCATTTTTAAAACTATTCCAACCCTCTTCAACCCCCCCACTACTCATCTTTGCACTAGCCCACCTTTCTGCCAATAGTCGCTTATATCTCACCCGAACTTCCTCCTCCCTTAGTTTATACACTTTCACCTCCCTCTTACTTGTTGTTGCCACCTTCCTCTTTTCCCATCTACCTCTTACTCTAACTGTAGCTACAACTAAATAATGATCCGATATATCAGTTGCCCCTCTATAAACATGTACATCCTGGAGCCTACCCATCAACCTTTTATCCACCAATACATAATCTAATAAACTACTTTCATTACGTGCTACATCATACCTTGTATATTTATTTATCCTCTTTTTCATAAAATATGTATTACTTATTACCAAATTTCTTTCTACACATAGCTCAATTAAAGGCTCCCCATTTACATTTACCCCTGGCACCCCAAATTTACCTACTACTCCCTCCATAACATTTTTACCCACTTTAGCAGTGAAATCCCCAACCACCATTACTCTCACACTTGATTCAAAACTCCCCACGCATTCACTCAACATTTCCCAAAATCTCTCTCTCTCCTCTACACTTCTCTCTTCTCCAGGTGCATACACGCTTATTATAACCCACTTTTCACATCCAATCTTTATTTTACTCCACATACTCCTTGAATTAATACATTTATAGTCCCTCTTTTCCTGCCATAGCTTATCCTTCAACATTATTGCTACTCCTTCTTTAGCTCTAACTCTATTTGAAACCCCTGACCTAATCCCATTTATTCCTCTCCACTGAAACTCTCCCACCCCATTCAGCTTTGTTTCACTTAAAGCCAGGACATCCAGCTTCTTCTCATTCATAACATCCACAATCATCTCTTTCTTATCATCTGCACAACATCCACGCACATTCAGACTTCCCACTTTGACAATTTTCTTCTTCTTATTCTTTTTAGTAATTTTTTTATTTATTATCACACCGGCCGATTCCCACCAAGGCAGGGTGGCCCGAAAAAGAAAAACTTTCACCATCATTCACTCCATCACTGTCTTGCCAGAAGGGTGCTTTACACTACAGTTTTTAAACTGCAACATTAACACCCCTCCTTCAGAGTGCAGGCACTGTACTTCCCATCTCCAGGACTCAAGTCCGGCCTGCCGGTTTCCCTGAATCCCTTCATAAATGTTACTTTGCTCACACTCCAACAGCACGTCAAGTATTAAAAACCATTTGTCTCCATTCACTCCTATCAAACACGCTCACGCATGCCTGCTGGAAGTCCAAGCCCCTCGCACACAAAACCTCCTTTACCCCCTCCCTCCAACCCTTCCTAGGCCGACCCCTACCCCGCCTTCCTTCCACTACAGACTGATACACTCTTGAAGTCATTCTGTTTCGCTCCATTCTCTCTACATGTCCGAACCACCTCAACAACCCTTCCTCAGCCCTCTGGACAACAGTTTTGGTAATCCCGCACCTCCTCCTAACTTCCAAACTACGAATTCTCTGCATTATATTCACACCACACATTGCCCTCAGACATGACATCTCCACTGCCTCCAGCCTTCTCCTCGCTGCAACATTCATCACCCACGCTTCACACCCATATAAGAGCGTTGGTAAAACTATACTCTCATACATTCCCCTCTTTGCCTCCAAGGACAAAGTTCTTTGTTTCCACAGACTCCTAAGTGCACCACTCACTCTTTTTCCCTCATCAATTCTATGATTCACCTCATCTTTCATAGACCCATCCGCTGACACGTCCACTCCCAAATATCTGAATACGTTCACCTCCTCCATACTCTCTCCCTCCAATCTGATATTCAATCTTTCATCACCTAATCTTTTTGTTATCCTCATAACCTTACTCTTTCCTGTATTCACCTTTAATTTTCTTCTTTTGCACACCCTACCAAATTCATCCACCAATCTCTGCAACTTCTCTTCAGAATCTCCCAAGAGCACAGTGTCATCAGCAAAGAGCAGCTGTGACAACTCCTATTTTAGTAATCTTTACAGGAAAAGGGGTTACTAGCCCATTGTTCCCGGCATTTTAGTTGACTTTTACAACACGCATGGCTTACGGAGGAAAGATTCTTATTCCACTTCCCCATGGATATAAAAGGAAAATTAATAAGACCAAGAAGTATTAAGATAAAATCAAAGAAAACTCAGATGAGTGTGTATAAATAAATGTGTACATGTATGTGTAGTGTGACCTATGTGTAAGTAGAAGTAGCAAGACATGCCTGTAATCTTGCATATTTATGAGACAGACAAAAGACATCAGCAATCCTACCATCTTACATGTAAAACAATGCTATATTTATGTTGTTTTAATCTTAGTTCGAGATTTTTACCAGTTTGACCGTAATAAACTTTATCGCAAATTTTACAAGGAATCTTATAGACACATCCATCAGCATTTTGGGGGGAATTCTTTATCAAAAGTTTTTTTTACTGTATCAAGATTTTTTAATACAACTTTAATATTAAAAGTCTTAAGAAGAGAAGGAATATCAACCAAGTTTTCATGGTAAGGGAGAACCAACATATTTTTAGTTGATCAAGGCTGGTAGTCCCTTTTTGGATTGTAAAAAGTATTTCTAGCAACTTTAAAAGATTTATCAATTACATTTCTTGGGTATTTTAAATCATTACCTATTTCATAAATTTTGGATATTTCCTCATCTAAATATCCAAAATTTATGAAATAGGTAATGATTTAAAATACCCAAGAAATGTAATTGATAAATCTTTCAAAGTTGCTAGAAATACTTTTTACAATCCAAAACGGGACAACCAGCCTTATTCAACTAAAAATATGTTGGTTCTCCCTTACCATGAAAACTTGGTTGATATGCCTTCTCTTCTTAAGACTTTTAATATTAAAGTTGTATTCAAAAATCTTGATACAGTAAAAAAACTTTTGATAAAGAATTCCCCCCAAAATGCTGATGGATGTGTCTATAAGATTCCTTGTAAAATTTGCGATAAAGTTTATTACGGTCAAACTGGTAAAAATCTCGAACTAAGATTAAAACAACATAAATATAGCATTAGAACTGGACAAGATTCCAATGCTCTATTTATTCATGTAAGAGATTTTAACCATCCAATTGATTTTCAAAAAGTTGAGAAAGTAGTATCAAGCAAGTCCATGGTCGACAGGAATATAATTGAATCTTGTTTCATAAAAAGCAGTTTTGACAATAATATGAATATTTCCTTTGGTTTATATAAATTAGATCCATTTATAATTAATAGAATTTGGGAAGAATTTAATAATACACTGGACAAATAATAATTTTTAAATTTTCTTGGGTAGAATAGTTTGTGGGTGAGTTGTGCAAAGGACCTATCCAAGTTGGGTCGGCACACGTCAGGTGTTTAACCATTGTGGGATCTGATAATGAGGTGCTGGCCAGACCCCTTATATAGCTTCCTTGGATGCTTTACTTTCATAGTTCCTTGATAATGTGAGTAGTCACGAAAGCGCTTGGAATTTCTCTATTCTTTCAGAGTGGTTGTTTTGCATATATATATATAGCATATGAGAAGTTTTTACAAAGTAGAAGTGATGCAAGGAGGGAAGAGTATATGGAGAAAAAGAGAGAGGTTAAGAGAGTGGTGAAGCAATGTAAAAAGAGAGCAAATGAGAGAGTGGGTGAGATGTTATCAACAAATTTTGTTGAAAATAAGAAAAAGTTTTGGAGTGAGATTAACAAGTTAAGGAAGCCTAGAGAACAAATGGATTTGTCAGTTAAAAATAGGAGAGGAGAGTTATTAAATGGAGAGTTAGAGGTATTGGGAAGATGGAGGGAATATTTTGAGGAATTGTTAAATGTTGATGAAGATAAGGAAGCTGTGATTTCGTGTATAGGGCAAGGAGGAATAACATTTTGTAGGAGTGAGGAAGAGCCAGTTGTGAGCGGGGGGGGGAAGTTCTTGAGGCAGTAGGTAAAATGAAAGGGGGTAAGGCAGCCGGGATTGATGGGATAAAGATAGAAATGTTAAAAGCAGGTGGGGATGTAGTTTTGGAGTGGTTGGTGCAATTATTTAATAAATGTATGGAAGAGGGTAAGGTACCTAGGGATTGGCAGAGAGCATGCATAGTTCCTTTGTATAAAGGCAAAGGGGACAAAAGAGAGTGCAAAAATTATAGGGGGATAAGTCTGTTGAGTATACCTGGTAAAGTGTATGGTAGAGTTATTATTGAAAGAATTAAGAGTAAGACGGAGAATAGGATAGCAGATGAACAAGGCGGCTTTAGGAAAGGTAGGGGGTGTGTGGACCAGGCGTTTACAGTGAAACATATAAGTGAACAGTATTTAGATAAGGCTAAAGAGGTCTTTGTGGCATTTATGGATTTGGAAAAGGCATATGACAGGGTGGATAGCGGGGGCAATGTGGCATATGTTGCAGGTGTATGGTGTAGGAGGTAGGTTACTGAAAGCAGTGAAGAGTTTTTACGAGGATAGTGAGGCTCAAGTTAGAGTATGTAGGAAAGAGGGAGATTATTTCCCAGTAAAAGTAGGCCTTAGACAAGGATGTGTGATGTCACCATGGTTGTTTAATATATTTATAGATGGGGTTGTAAGAGAAGCAAATGCGAGGGTCTTGGCAAGAGGCGTGGAGTTAAATGATAAAGAATCACACATAAAGTGGGAGTTGTCACAGTTGCTCTTTGCTGATGACACTGTGCTCTTTGGAGATTCTGAAGAGAAGTTGCAGAGATTGGTGGATGAATTTGGTAGGGTGTGCAAAAGAAGAAAATTAAAAGTGAATACAGGAAAGAGTAAGGTTATGAGGATAACAGAAAGATTAGGTGATGAAAGATTGGATATCAGATTGGAGGGAGAGAGTATGGAGGAGGTGAATGTATTCAGGTATTTGGGAGTGGACGTGTCAGCGGATGGGTCTATGAAAGATGAGGTGAATCATAGAATTGATGAGGGGAAAAGGGTGAGTGGTGCACTTAGGAGTCTGTGGAGACAAAGAACTTTGTCCTTGGAGGCAAAGAGAGGGGAATGTATGAGAGTATAGTTTTACCAACGCTCTTATATGGGTGTGAAGCATGGGTGATGAATGTTGCAGCGAGGAGAAGGCTGGAGGCAGTGGAGATGTCATGTATGAGGGCAATGTGTGGTGTGAATATAATGCAGAGAATTCGTAGTTTGGAAGTTAGGAGGAGGTGCGGGATTACCAAAACTGTTGTCCAGAGGGCTGAGGAAGGGTTGTTGAGGTGGTTCGGACATGTAGAGAGAATGGAGCGAAACAGAATGACTTCAAGAGTGTATCAGTCTGTAGTGGAAGGAAGGCGGGGTAGGGGTCGGCCTAGGAAAGGTTGGAAGGAGGGGGTAAAGTTGTTTTTGTGTGCGAGAGGCTTGGACTTCCAGCAGGCATGCGTGAGCGTGTTTGATAGGAGTGAATGGAGACAAATGGTTTTTAATACTTGACGTGCTGTTGGAGTGTGAGCAAAGTAACATTTATGAAGGGATTCAGGGAAACCGGC
>NC_091369.1:9949104-10039104 GCF_038502225.1 Cherax quadricarinatus
ACGGCCGACTTGTTGAAAAAAAAAAAAAAAAAAAAAATATATATATATTATATATGTATATATATATATATATATATATATATATATATATTATATATGTGTGTGTGTGTGTTAAAGAAAAAAAAAATTATCTATAGATATACAATATATATATATATATATATATATATATATATATATTTTTTTTTTTTTTTTTCAACAAGTCGGCCGTCTCCCACCGAGGCAGGGTGACCCAAAAAAGAAAGAAAATCCCCAAAAAAGAAAATACTTTCATCATCATTCAACACACACACACACACACACACACACACACACACACACACACACACACACACACACACACACACACACACACACACACACACACGGAACTAAACAAACTTTCTTCTGATCTGTATGAATGATTAGAAGACAAAAGAAAATGAAAAACTGAAAAACACCAAGATAACTAAAGATTGTAAATTACCAAAAGAAAATACAAGCAAAAGGGCAACAAGAAAACCAATCCGACAAAATATTAAAACACTCAGAAATATGCATTACCACATTAAAGGGCAACAAATGATACAAAGATCAATATTTTTAGTACATACACTGTATGATAAGGGATATTGTTGCAAAACTTCATAACCTTTTCTTTTAATATATCATAATTACTGTTTTAACTAGCTATACAAATGCAAGCGAGGATAACTAACAACAGGGTCTTTTTTTTTACAAGCCCAGACACTTACTTTAATAAAAGGAAAAAGAAAGTGCAGTCAATCTGCTCAAACTACTTAGGTTTCTATGCTAAAAACTATACTGTATAAGAATAACCATTAAAAAAAAAAAAAAAAGTTATATTTTCAACATACTAGTGGGAGGTCCAAATGTTGGTTAAATATTTATGCTATTTAGATTTCGAAATACAAAATATAAAAAAATATCCTGTATGAAATATTTTTCTAGACATGTGCATAGCTAAAGCTAGATAGTGAAGCTGTACATGAATCCGTATACTGTATTGATGGGGGAGCACTAAACCCATAGGAGTCATATAGCACTGGGGGAATAGAAGGCATTCAGGCTCGATTCAAGGTATTGGAGCACAGGTTCAATTCCTTAGATAAAGAGCTCACCAGCAGCAAGGAACCTCCCTTGAGGGACATGAATCTGTATCTACTATGTTATATAAAAAAAACCCCACCTAACTGAAGACTTGAGGTGTTGCATGAAAGAAAAGAATATGCATCACCAGGGCCACAATCTGGGTTACTGGACGAATTAATTCCTTAATGTTTCATCTGTGGGAATGTGTAGATATTATCTTTTGCACATGCAAGTTAAATGGTGACTTAATAAAAGGAAAACTTTTGGGAGATTATGAGTAAAACTTACACTGTCTAAATCTGCCATCAATATTCTATCTTAAGTTACAGTGCCATAATTCTAGGTACAATAAGTCTCCTAATGTTATATAAACAAGTTCAGTTTCAGTGGAGTGAGATTATGTACTTTTCATTTAAGTCTTATTATCAGATTATCAAAATTTTGTACTTGAAATTTGTCAGACTGCACAGTCACCACCCTCACTCGTGTTAAAATACATACCTCTATAGCTTTCGTAGAGCCAGAGATACGAATCATAATAAATAGCCAAACTTTAACTTTGTTTTTCTCTGTGTACTTTGAAACTAGTTCTTATTCTTTTCTGCAGCACACTGCCTCATTTATCCAACCCACCTAGTCCAATCTCATTCTTTATACAATTAGTACCTATTTGTGGTTACATCAATGGGATATACACATGACATCCAATCTATTGTCTACAATGTTATAATTTTCAATTACATTACATTGCAGCATCTCTTGGAACCAATTCCAGCAACATTTGTGAAAAAATACGTTCTACAATGAGGTTCTGTGAGCCAACAGATTATAAGGCACACCTCATTTGCAACAATATTCATCTGTTTAGACCTCACCAAGATTCCTAAATGTACTTTGTACTCCTTCACCTCCAATCACCAAGTGATGCTCACCTGGGATGTCAGGAAATATTTCTTTAGTAATAGAGTGGTCGGGAAGTAGAATGACCACAACAAATAAGTGGAGGAGGCTTCATATATAGTTTTGAGATGAGGTACAATGGGGCCCAGGAGGCTAGGAGAGTAAATCTGGCAAACAGCAAGTCGAGAGATAGGGCCAGGAGCTAAGACAACCACATATAGGTGAGAACATATATATATAAATGAGTATTTGTCATAATCGACATCATCTGAGGCTCCCACAATGCTCAAAAAACCAATTGTCACCCTTCTTTCAAGAATACTTCAGTAACCTGCACTTTGATAAGTCCAGAGCTCTCAGACTACCTCTGAGATTTGTGGCACTGCATTTTGCTCTTAAAGATTTTCTTTGGAAAACTTTTATTTGTTTTTCCTGGCACACAGGGATTGTGTGATATCAGAACTGAATGGCAAACTCACTCACTTCCTTGTGGGGATTCGTTTGTTTACCAAGTAAAGTCACTCTTTTAAGGGATCTGCTGTGTTGACATGTGCTTATCAAAATCTGCAGATTTTGTCCATTAAACTGGAGTCCTTAAAATCAGGGTTTTTCTTAAACTTTATATTTAACACATAACTCAAGAACTAAAATTAATCAATAAACCATACAAGACCATCGCGTTAGCCACTGGACCAGCTAACGCGGCAGTCTGGAGTTTTGAGACTCTCTGATCGCGGGTTCTATCCCTGCCCGTGGTATGGTTTGTTTATAATCGTGTCATTACGATTTTGTGAGTCATATTAATTAATACCTACATTTGTTACTTGAGATGTTCATGAATTAGGAATTTGTTTTTTCTCCCTGTATGTTGTAAATATAACCAACAATATATGAAAAAAATTCATTCTATACAAATTATATTTTATAAAAAAGCAACATATACAAAATTTGTTCATTGGTATGTATCAATTTTTTAGTACCAAGAAGTTTGTCCATGCCAAGCAAAGTGCACAAACCAAAATAGTGTGAGGGATCACTACCTTACAGCGGTGGATTTTATCTCCTTATAGCTAACAAGCACAGGTTCTCTGACACTTTGGGGTTCCTCAGCAAGGCCCTTAAAGCGCAACTTTTGACCCTTTCTGAGAAAAGAAAAACCGAGGGATGGTTTGCTTGACGACCAACACCAATCACAAAAGCTGGAGCAATCTTCAGTGTTACACATATTGTACCCTGGATTTAACACAAATATTAAAATATGTATTGTGAAAATGCCATATTCCCATTTTAAAATGTAAAAATTATTTCAATGAAATGCAGTTAAATTTGTAAATTTAGGAAAAGTACTGTAGACTGGGATAATGACGCTACTGGGATGCACGCACACTGACCTCAAGCAAGTTACTATAAGTGTGCTCAACATGGATGTGCTGTCATGTTTACTGAAATCTAACAAAAAAATAATTGAGAATATAGCATAATGCCAAGCTTTACATGATCAGGCAGTACAATGCATTTATTTGCTAAGTATTTATAAGTATCATATATTTACATTTGTCTTGTATTCGTTATTTACAAATTTAAAAAATCTGTATAGGAATGTCAATGCATGAAGCTTTCTTGGAAAAGAAACATTGTAACCCCCTCAGATGATTTGAAGTTGAAATAATACTACATTTTCAAGAATGAAAAAATTTTTTGGTACGTGGTTCAATGAACCACTTGCATATCACAATGTATCAGTTTTACCTCCCTACCGCTTTTACCTTAAGTCATGCCTTCGGTCTTTTATTCTATGAATGGATCCCCATTTTTCTATACTACCTTGAATTCTATTTGCAACATCAGAGCTGTTGAAGCTGTCATAGTAGCTCATCAAACTATATGAGGAGAGTTTTTTCATTCTTCAAGATGTAGTAAGCAGTCTATGTATTACTCTCATGAATATCCTCAGAAATTCTACCACCAATGTGCAATCCTTAATAGTAGTAGTAATCACTCATTCATCTTTAATAATCTCTGTGTTAAGTTACCTTACTGTTGTGTGTGCTGGTGTTACACACATACTATCTCAGTGGCTGAGACATTTGCATCATGTTGGGTGAAAGCTGTACTTAGTATTAGTTACATATCTTCAATAATGGTTTCCCCAAAGCAGGTTTGCTGTCAATGCCAAGGAGCCAAACAACCCACTGGTGTTGTAAGTATGAACTTTAATTACTGGGTATGAACCTTAATTACTCTATGTATATTGTAAAGATGAATTTCCTTATTCAATATAACAGTAGCATAGGCAGTGATACCAGGGAAAGAGTTATGAATAGTCCCATCTGTTAAGAGTTCTTTGGTCATTATTTGGATAGTGAAATACAGTCCTTCAAAGTCCTGAGTATATGAGGCCCAGTTGAATGCTTAATTACTATCTTTATATTGTCCTTGAGGAGGAAACTAAATTTAGGCCTAGAATTTTCTGCTTGGAACTTTTTTGTTCTCTGTAATGCATGTAGTTTACTTACTCTTATACCAGAAGCTATGGACAAGCAGAAACACCATCTTTTATGTAGTGGGTTGTTGGGAAAATGGTAGAGTGAAGTTAATGTTGATGCCTGAGCCATGCATATGAACCTTGGCATCTATGGAAAACTGTTTAAATGCATAAGGTTAATTCACTAAGGCTCAAGGCTCAAGGCTCAATGAAGGAGCTAACTTTCCTATGGCTTGACATTGTTTGTGACAGGAAAAGGCCTTTAAATGTATGAAGCTTCCTTTGGTGACCCACCATCAATCACTGCAGCAATGCAAATACAGGTATACTCTTCTTGACCTCAAGTTCATATACTGCATTCCTCACTAAGACCACATCACTCATGGTTTTCTCTTACTACAAGGCCTATATACTAAGAATATTTTATGTTCATTACCTTCCTATACCCATGAGGAACAATGAGTGTAATAGAGACTATTGCCTACTGCTAAATGACTGTACAGTTGCATTTACTTTTAGTGTTTAATTCATACTGAACAACAGGTAACAAAATTTCAGAATTTGGTAATGTCAAGCCAGTCCAGTGATGGTAGAGAAAATGGGAATCCATTTAGAGAATGGAAGGTTGGAGGAGGAATGATGTGGTGGAAAGCAGAGGAGACATCTGAAAATTGTGGTTTTGGAGGTAAAACTGGTAGGTTTGCACAAGTGGATGAAATTCTTGAGCATGTGTGAAATAAATTTGGATATATTAGTTTAGTTATATCTTTGAATTTCCATTACTATTGACCTAAATAAATTTTTTTCTCCCTCAGACAAGTATGTAAGCTTCACCTCATGCTGTGTCACCATTATTATTATGGTTGTATCCATAACTATACTTCGAAGCCCAAGAGAACTGCATCACACCAATGCAGCAGAAACACACTTCAAGCAAAGAAACTTTAATTTACACAAACTTTCATCCATTAGGGTTTTTATTAAGCAAAACATTCTTTAAATAAAATAGTCTTTGATACAAGTGTCTTTCTACTACTGTATGCTGGCTGACAGCCATTACTGCACATGCATCACACTGTAAGCATCTCTTTAGAAGAAGTGTTCCATTACACCACATCATAATTCTCTCTGCACAAAAAAAAAAAAAAAATTGAATCACACCATAACTATCTCTACAAAAAAAAAAATCAAAGCATAACTATACTGCTAGAGAGAGTTGCATCACATGATAATTTTGCCTCTGAATAGAGAGGGAGAGTTGCATCACATTATAACTTTGCCTCTGGATAGAGAGAGTTGCATCACACCTTAACTACACCATTGACCCAAAAAAAAAAAAAAATGTATTACACCATAACTGCACCTTAAGTGAATATACTTCTAGAGAGAGTGTTGCATCACCCCTGAATTATTCTGGAGTCTCGGTTGTTGGTGGTTGTAAACACAACAAGCACAGTTCCCAAAGCAGTTTTTAGTGATTACATTCTGCCTGTAGTGTTTAATAACTATGGCTCAATTCTTCAAGATTAACTCTGTAGTCATGCATTTGCTGTCAAGTCTTTCAACTGTTTTTTGAAAAAAAAAAAAAAATCTTTAGTTAAAATGAAATGAATTTCAATAACTTTATTACTGGTGAATTCTATTTAAGCTATTTATGTTTAAACACTTATCTCTTAATGGTATGTACATGTATTTGCTCAGACTAGGTCAAAATGAACCTCCAAATCTTGCAAAAAAATTATGAATAAACCCTAAACCTGTAGTAGTCATACAGAACCTGAGAATAGGAGGGTATATATAATACTTTGGATCAAGAGCCCTTCACTAACATCAAAGTACACCATTTGAAGGGAAATACTGATAAGGATATCAAAGTTTCATTAGTATCCTACCCTTTTTCAGGGAGGAATGACCAGCTGTCATATCTGTGCACCTCTGGCAAGACAGTGATAGTGTGAATGATGGTGAAAGTGTTTCTTTTTCAAGTCACCCTGCCTCAGTGGGTGATGGCCAGCATATTAGAAAAAAAGTAATCTGATTTAATCATTAAACTCAAAAGGGTCAACCAGTTCACAAGTCGGATCGAAACGTTGTCGTAAGTTTCTCTCTCCTATGTGCAGGATATCTGTGTATTTGTCTATGTAATTTTTTGGTGCAGGTTACTGCTACACATTCAAGTTTTAGTCTAACATATGAAAGGGTTTTTTAATATTTAACCCTTAAACTGTCCAAACGTAGATCTACGTTTTTTTAACATTTGAAAGTAGTACGTAAAAAAATGTAGATCGTCTCTTTTTTTTTTTTTTTTTTTTACATTTGAAAACGTGTAAAAAAAACTTTTATCTACATTTTTTTTTGTTATATTTGAAAATATGTAAAAAAAAAACGTAGATCTACTTTTGGAGCACTACAGATTTCAACGTCGATCTGTTTGGACAGTTTAAGGGTTAACAGTCCTCTATAT
Organism: Cherax quadricarinatus; assembly: GCF_038502225.1. NCBI lineage: Eukaryota > Metazoa > Arthropoda > Malacostraca > Decapoda > Parastacidae > Cherax > Cherax quadricarinatus. The sequence continues at coordinate 9,956,046 of NC_091369.1, forward strand.
ATCGAGGGCCTACTTAAGTTATCCGGTGAAGAACAGTCATCCCTACAAAATTGCAGATTTCTATATTCATGGATTTTGATTATTTAGTTTATTTTACTGAAAAGCAACCAGTAAACAGATTAAATTTTCTAAAACTTTTCTGGCTCAATAACTTTCTCACACCCAAATCTCTCTATACTGGTTGTTATTCCTAATGAATGTCAATATTAACTAGACAAGAAGGATTCTGTATATCAAAGAGAGATGATCTCTGACACACAAAATCATTCACAGAAAGATTATAATAATCACAACTAAGCACTAAACCTGGAAGGGTCATTCACAGAAAGAGCCTTTGTTATGTATAGTAGCTCCTGGATTGTTCAATAGGCTGTCAGTGTTTGTTAAGGGTCAGGAATCTATTCATGCTTTAAAGCTTCAGCTGGAAGCACACTTCTTTCCTAGAGCCAATGATCCTGATGATCATACTGTCACTCTTTAATATAAGCCTTAGTATTTCATCTTCATTGTTGTTGTGGCATTTATGTCTTTGTGTGTGAGCTCTTGTGAACTTCTCAAAAGAACGAAATCCCAAATTGTAGTTATTAATGAAATTTGGTAAGAGTTAACAAGCACAAGGCAAGTTAATTTTGACTACTTTTAATTAGTGTCTTTAAAAGTCAATAAATAAAAGTATTATGCAAGCAGTTTGGATGGTTAAATCAATTTAAACAACCAGAATTGTCTTCTGCATTGGTCAGGTCTACAAGAAAGAACAATCAGCTGTGTGCACTTACAGCACAGTCAGAGGAAGCAAGAATGCAAGTACTGTACCAACTTACAGTTACATGGTGTGTGACCCAGAATGGACTTATCTCAAGTAACCAGGCAAAGCCTGTTTTAAAATTAAGAAAAGCAAGGAGCTGGGAAAATCCACCCCCCCCCCCCCCCAAAAAAAAAAAAAAAAAAAAAAAACTGGACTGCAGATGAACTTTTGTATCATATTCTCAGATAAATTTCCTTTAGTGCATTTCAGCAACCAGAGACAGCTGCACCTGCAGAAGGAAAGGACAGCATTTCAACCTGGAGTGCATTCTTCTTATGAAGAAACATTCTAAGGAAAGAAATATATATGGGTGCTTCTCCTGCAGATTCTTCATGTTTTTGACTAAAGGTAGAGATGAAATAGGAATGGTATGCTGTACATGCAGATTGTTGAAAACCACTTGCTTCTACCATAATGATGGAGCTACTTGTCATCAAAGTAATGAAACTGATGGATTGGACTATTGTATCATTTTTTTTTATTATTATTTTTTTATTAGCACACTGGCCGATTCCCACCAAGGCAGGGTGGCCCGAAAAAGAAAAACTTTCACCATCATTCACTCCATCACTGTCTTGCCAGAAGGGTGCTTTACACTACAGTTTTTAAACTGCAACATTAACACCCCTCCTTCAGAGTGCAGGCACTGTACTTCCCATCTCCAGGACTCAAGTCCGGCCTGCCGGTTTCCCTGAACCCCTTCATAAATGTTACTTTGCTCACACTCCAACAGCACATCAAGTATTAAAAACCATTTGTCTCAATTCACTCCTATCAAACACGCTCACGCATGCCTGCTGGAAGTCCAAGCCCCTCGCACACAAAACCTCCTTTACCCCCTCCCTCCATCCTTTCCTAGGCCGACCCCTACCCCGCCTTCCTTCCACTACAGACTGATACACTTTTGAAGTCATTCTGTTTCGCTCCATTCTCTCTACATGTCTGAACCACCTCAACAACCCTTCCTCAGCCCTCTGGACAACAGTTTTGGTAATCCCGCACCTCCTCCTAACTTCCAAACTACGAATTCTCTGCATTATATTCACACCACACATTGCCCTCAGACATGACATCTCCACTGCCTCCAGTCTTCTCCTCACTGCAACATTCATCACCCATGCTTCACACCCATATAAGAGCGTTGGTAAAACTATACTCTCATACATTCCCCTCTTTGCCTCCAAGGACAAAGTTCTTTGTCTCCACAGACTCCTAAGTGCACCACTCACCCTTTTCCCCTCATCAATTCTATGATTCACCTCATCTTTCATAGACCCATCCGCTGACACGTCAACTCCCAAATATCTGAATACATTCACCTCCTCCATACTCTCTCCCTCCAATCTGATATCCAATCTTTCATCACCTAATCTTTTTGTTATCCTCATAACCTTACTCATTCCTGTATTCACCTTTAATATTCTTCTTTTGCACACCCTACCAAATTCATCCACCAATCTCTGCAACTTCTCTTCAGAATCTCCCAAGAGCACAGTGTCATCAGCAAAGAGCAACTGTGACAACTCCCACTTTGTGTGTGATTCTTTATCTTTTAACTCCACGCCTCTTGCCAAGACCCTCGCATTTACTTCTCTTACAACCCCATCTATAAATATATTAAACAACCACGGTGACATCACACATCCTTGTCTAAGGCCTACTTTTACTGGGAAATAATTTCCCTCTTTCCTACATACTCTAACTTGAGCCTCACTATCCTATTACGAGGATATTGTATCATTACTATAATAATTAAGGGAAAGCACTGAGTTGAGTAAAGTCACATAGCAAGAGGACATAGGAAGTACTGTAATCAGGTGTGGTCCAAGGTAGGAATGAGTAGCTCCAATTCCTTGGATAAAAAATCCTTCACTAGCAGCAAGGTACCCTTCTTGAATGAACAAGAACGAAATAAATAAAGGCTCTGGCAGGGTTTATAGGGAAGCCCAACCATTGTAGGAACCTGATGTAATTAATGCCAAACCAGATTTTTAGTGTTCAGAAACACTGGTTGTCAAGGCAAGTGATGTAATGCAGAATGACAAATGACAAAGAAGGAAGAGGCTACACAATTTTCAGTCTGTTATTATTGTTAAACCTGTAGAAATTTTATATACAGTATTAACTTTTATCAATGTTAGATGATGTTTGTTTTCATGGTATGATGCAACTCTCTAGATTCACAAGGCCTACGTCAGTTTTTGCCTGCAAACTTTTCTATAAAATGTGCATCGTGGAAAATTGTTCTAAAGACCCATGTACAGTCGACCCTTACAGAATGAATGTTCACAAAACAAAATATTCAATAAAAAAGCCAGGAATTCCCTGATGTTTTTTTTTCTACTTAAAACATTGCTTTTTGTTATATGATCACTGAGTGCATTTGGTACATTTCTAATTTTTGGGTAAATGGTTAAAAATAAGTCAAGGAATTTACTTTTTTTCAAATTTGAGCAGTGTTAATTGTATAGAAATAATGACTGAATGATTTTTTTTTTTTTTACAAAACACATTTGTTTTTCGTATAACTGGTGCATATGTGGCATGTTCATAATCTTCAGTGAGAAAATCAACATATGAGGATTTTTTTTTCCAATTTAAGAAATGTCATATGTGTAATATGAGAGACTGAATTTTGGAATTGTTACAAATTTTCTTTACTATTTTTTTTTTTTATATGACTGGTGCATATTTAGCATGTTCCTGTTTTTGTATAAAAATATGTCAGGAAATACAGATTTTTTAATACCATTACAATCCTTACCCTTCTATGTAATTTGTACATAGAAGGGTAAGGGGGTAGAATATACACTACACTTTTAAATTAAACACTTAATGTTATATGCCAGCCTCTTCTCAAGATGACTTACACCTCTAGAGAGCACAGTCTCAAATTTCATTATTAATAAAACAAATTAGATATGGATCATATTGTCCCGATCTTCATCTCTTGGTTAAAAATAGTGTGTACATGAAAAAATGATTTTCTAATGTAACATTCACTGAGTGAACTATGATATTTCTCTAGGAACTACTTGGGTAATTGATCAGAGGTCGACTGTACAAAAATGTCTAGCAACTCAGAAAGCATTAACGGCAAGACAAATTTCAGTGCCTGCAAGACACAGGTTATATTAGCACACTATATTTCATGGATCAATATTTACAACTCACATTAAAAAGTTATCTTTATATCAAGGGTAGTTCATATTGAACTTCTTGTCATACTCTGACTAGACACTCATTCTTGCTACCTTCATTAAAATTTTTTTCAAACTTCTATACATCCTTCCATGCTTTTCTTCAAAATAAGCATCTATTTATTCAATTCCAATCCTATTCTTTCCAGCTCTCTATCAAATTCCATCTTTTTTTTTTTTTTATCAAAACGTTTATATGAAATTTAATCTAAACTAACTAAAACTGTACAATTTATTTTCCAAGATTAACAAATTTGCACCACTTACTTTGACTATACGTAAAAAAATTTCACTGGTGACCAGTGTTCATATATCTAAATCTGACAAAAAACAAAAGTAAATGACGAGCATCAGTGCATTTCTCTCTCTCATGAGGATGAGAAGCACTCACTTGCAAGGAATGAAGAAAAAAATAAATATAAAAGAAATTCAATAAAAAAAGCTACTGAAAAACAACAACTGTATGAACAATAAAGTTATTAAAAAAAAGTTCATCTTAAATATTAAATACAATACTCAGCATCATATGAAACTATCAATAATAGTAACTTAGCCATTTCAAACAATACTTGATAGCTGCTCATCACTTGTAACAACTAAGGTTTCAATTTCTACTCAGTAAAAACTATTTCCTATCAGCCCTTTGCATTTATATGTCACATTTTCTCTCAGTCCTTCACCATACTTGCTTATCATCTAATTATTTCTACTCTAATCCAAGTTTTCAATTCACTCAGTACACCACTATAATCAATCACTAGATGAACACACCACACACTATCTTTCCTTAGTTTAAGATGTTAATTTCTTAAACCACACATTAACTTCACAAAAATGTTCATTCAGTTCAAAAAGTGTAGGAAGACAAATACGAATACAGCCTTTGATACAACACTGAAAAAGCATAAGCCAGGTATACAAAGGTGTAGGAGTTAGAGAGACAAATAATAGTTATGTTACTCTATAATTACTATTACATGGTTAATTTAGAACTTTCAAAAAAAAAGAAAAAAAATTAAACTGGTGCAGTCTTCATTCAAATTAATTATTATTCATAAGTCAGGACAATCAGGCTTAGAAGTAGGCGCTGAACACTCCATACAAAGTACCTGGATATATTAACAAATAAACACATTTAGCAATATTAAAAATACATTTTTCCCAGGGAGTTAAAATAATTTTAAGAGTATCTTGAATAGTTTCATTAGTAAATAAATTCTCAACATAAACTGAAAAGAGATATATCGTAAGTTCCAGGATTTGTAAATAAATTGGTAGAAATGATGCTAACACAGTGACATACTAGTATATTTAACTTCAAAATATACAAAAGAATCGTGTAAAAATGTATAAACATTGGAGGGGGGGGGGGTTGTCTGCAACTCTTGCTCTACAAGCAAGTAACTAAAGCAATAATGAAAAAAATCTTTATTTGTTATTACTTCACTTGTATGAGCATTACGACAATTCAAAACTAACAAACAATTCAGTAAAGAAACTTTAGATGTTGTTTTGGTCAGTCCTAAACCAAACTTGTCTAAAATTTCCTTTCCAAATTTTGGATTAGTTCTGAAAAGTTTCAGCCACAGTATTCTGATTTTTATTCATCATGACAACAAAATTGATCTATTATGTCTGATATACTATAGTAGATTCTGGAACCATTCTCTACATATTTCAACAATGTTCCAGCCACAGTATTCTGATTTTTATTCATGACAATAAAAGTGATCTATTATGTCTGATATACTAGATTCTGGAACCATTCTCTATTTATCATACAACACTTAACATTATGTATTAAGGAAAATAAGATTTTGTACAACAATTAACAGCACAACAAATACTTGCTATCTTTGAATATACATGAAATACAGTAGGGCCCTGCTTTATGGCGTTTCGCCTTATGGTGTTCCGCTAATACTGTGATTTCAAATTATGACCAAAATTTGCTATACGGTGCGCCCCACCCAGTTTGTTTACATTCTCCTTGAGCACACATGATACGTCTGGAAATTTTCCAAAATTTCAAGTGTTTTAAAGTTAGTGCATATTTTATATATACTCTGGCAATTATATTTATGTATACCTGTACCTAAATATACTTACACACTGTGCTGGCATGCAGGTACACATTAAAATCACTAAGTCTCTCGGCTCGACACCACATAATAATCTCTTCGGCAAATTAAATGTCATATATTACATTAGACATTTCCATTAATCCATTTATGATATTTCTTCAAAATTATATAACAAACATGATACGTAACATATAAACACGATACATACACCCACAGTATAAAAACTGACAAATATGAGATTTGTTTACCAAGCGATTGGTAGGTGTCAGAAGAATAGCGTTTTCTCTTGTCAAACACCAGTTACTTAACTGAAGAAAAATATTCCTTTCGTATGCCTTCTATCTATAGCTATTCATGACCCTTGTGGGTTTAGTGCTTCTTTTTTATGATTATAATAATAACAACTTATAATAATACTAAATTGTAATAATTTATAATAATAATTTGTAATAATGATAATCACTGAGTAAGTAAATTTATTCAGGAACGTATACACAAATACAGTTACATAGAGTATCATCAATAGCAGTATATGTGTAGGGGGCCTAGGACAACCCAAAAAAGTCAGTATGTGAGGCGCATTAAATGTTGTATAAAACGTTAATATAGACATTTTGCTTAGTCCATCTATGATAATTTTTTCAAAATTATATAATAAACATGCTACGTAACATATAAACATGAGAAATATACCCACAGTAGAATAAACTAACATAAATGATATTTTTTCTAGTCGGCTTGTGGAGTGAACTAAAACCATACGTGTCTAGCTGGTTTGTTTACATAACTCGCACTGTCCTCTCTCATGTACTCATTCTCATTCTCACTCTCTCTCATTTCATTCTCTCTCTCTCTCTCTCATTCTCATTCTCTCTCTCTCTCTCTCTCATTCTCATTTTCTCTCTCTCATTCTCTCATTTTCTCTCTCTCTCTCTCTCTCATTTATTCATTTAATCTCATTTACTCACCTCTCACCCTACATTAAGACTACAAATATTTTAAGGTAAGTAATGAGTGTACTGTATATGCATTTTACTGCTCTAGGGCCCTTTTAAATGCCTAGTATTTAATGTGTGGGTGGGGTGGCCAGATGGGGTTACGATACCTAAAACACTATTCGATACCTACCTATCTTACTACTCACCCTGCACCCTATATTAAGACTACAAATATTTTAAGGTAAGTAATGAGTGTACACTATATGAATTTTATCACTCTAGGTCTCTTTAAATGTCGAAGTATATTACGTGTAGGTGGAGTGGGGTAGCCTGGATGGCTACCAGTCCTACCACACCTAACTTCTTACAATAAACACTACTCACTTCTCATCCTACATTAAGTCTACAAATATTTTGAGGTAAGTAATGAGTGTGCTGTGTGTGTATTTTACTTTTAATTGTTTTTTTAATCCTTGTTCTCTTGCTAACTTAATATATCAACCATACCCCCGGCCGGGATTGAACCCGCGGTCATAGAGTCTCAAAACTCCAGCCCGTCAGTAACTTAATATATGTTAGAGTAAACTTATTATCTGACATTTATAAGTGGAAACAAACGGCATTCTGCTTGCTGGCGATGTCTGCTTTCCGGCAGTAGCCTTGAACCTAACCTGCAATATAAGTGGGGCCCTACTGTACTGTCAATAGTATGCTGTATCTATTAAATAATATAAGGCAATTCTGAGTTTTCAGTAAAGAATTTTGTTATTTAAGTATGGTATAGTACAGATAAAACCTCTTAACCTTGTCAACAAACAGTATGTTTAGTTACAGTAAACTCTGTAAAAGCATTTTAAAAAAATTAGAAACTATCACTCTCAAGGCATACATCAAAATTCTAATTTTTTTTTTTAAGAAGAGTTTAAAATATTTATCTATCATATATCTTTTTTTTTTTTTTGCCTACCACTGCATTTTACAGGTTTCTAGTAATTCGTTATTAAGGGTAAATCTCTTTTCAAGCAATTAAGTAACAAACATGTAATACTTGGGTATCCATTGAGAATTTTGCCTACACAGCAAGCAATATCAATCTAATATAGAAACATATGGATGAGACTCGTACACTGGAGCCAGAAGAGAGGTACAACAGCTGAACCATCATCATAGGAGAGGTCCACTACTGGAAGTAGGTCAGACCCATTAGGTGAGCCACAGATTTAGCAATGGAGTTGCAGTAGTAGTGCATCTCTCCTCTTCTGTGACTCCACTGCTATATCTGTGTCCCACCTAATGTGGTTGACCTGCTACTAGTGGGCCCTGTCCATATGTGATGTCTGCAACTGATGCATTTTTCCTGTGGCTCTAGTATACAAGTCTGCTTCCTCATGAATCTGCCTTAGTTTGATAAAGCCTGCTACACTGGCAAAACATCTCTAAACAGATACCCAGTAGTTGCTCATGTGTCTTATTCATGAACTTGTCAGTATTATACCAGTGATCAAAAGAATGTTTACTAAATCACTTAAATGTTGCTAAAACTTGCTTTATTGAAATGTTTAAGAAAGAAATAAAAGAAAGAAAACATATAAGCATATTCTGAGTGAAATCCAATGGGTTGGTTTTCAATTTGAGTTTTGGGTCAAATCAGAAAACAAGGGCCACATATCTAGAAGAAGTAAGCTGGCATCAATATGAAATCAGGACTAGTGGTGGAGAGAGAGGAGAGAGGAATACATGCATTCACAGGTTCATAATGCATACTTTAACTCAAAGACAGGCTAGTTGCTTGGTGTTAAGAGTGAGGGGTACAAGAGAGAGGCAGGTAAATTATGGTTAAATATTTTCCCCATTTTTTTTTTTTTAAGACCAAATCAAACCATACCACGGGCGGGGATAGAACCTGCGATCAGAGAGTCTCAAAACTCCAGACTGTCGCGCGAGTCATGTTAAGACGAAATCCATTTCATTTTTGGTAAACAGACTATGCTCACAATTTTTGGGTAAAAATAAATCAAGAAATGGATTTTTCAGTTCCTGACACTGTTAATTGTTGAGAGATCATTAACCCTTTCGGGGTTTTTGACGTACAGTGGACCCCCGCTTAACGATCACCTCCAAATGCGACCAATTATGTAAGTGTATTTATGTAAGTGCGTTTGTACGTGTATGTTTGGGGGTCTGAAATGGACTAATCTACTTCACAATATTCCTTATGGGAAAAAATTCGGTCAGTACTGGCACCTGAACATACTACTGGAATGAAAAAAGTTTGTTAACCGGGGGTCCACTGTACTAGTACGGCTTACGCGAAAGGGTTTTTGACGTACTAGTACGGCTTACGCGAAAGGGTTTTTGACGTACTAGTACGGCTTACGCGAAAGGGTTTTTGACGTACTAGTACGGCTTACGCGAAAGGGTTTTTGACGTACTAGTACGCATAAATTCTAGCGCCGTCAAATCTCGCAGGAAAAGGCTGGTAGGCCTAGATGTGAGAGAATGGGTCTGTGTGGTGGGTGTGCGCGGTAGAAAAAAATCTGAGACCCAGTGGTGCATTGTGGGAGCGCCATCTTAGTAAACAATGTCCACCATGCCTCGAGGTAAGAAGTTCCTCACTCCTCGGTGAACTGGGACACTTTTATTCCCCAGTGACAGTTCTAATAAAGATGGAAGTGCCAGTGAAGATGAGTTTCAAGGTTTTGGTGAGGTTTTGACCGAAACTAATGACCATAATATCGGTAACAGTGAGGAAAACCCAGACGACCCTCAGCCTTCCACCTCTGGTGCTGGGCCGTCTTGTTCACATTCAGTTGTACCAGAATCAAAGAGGAAACTCCTTTCCCAAATCCCAGATTCAGATGTGAGCATTTGTGATGATAGTGATAGTGAGTATGAACTACAAGCACTTCAAACTAGTTCCAGTAGTGATTATTATTATTATAATCAAAAAGAAGCGCTAAGCCACAAGGGCTATCCAGTAGTGATAGTGAAGTGCAATATTCCCCAGTGAAGCGTCAGTATATACAACGATATATGCACTCTGGTAGTGTGCCATATACTATTCCAAGGGGAAGGAGTACATCTCGGAGTACATCCTGTGGCTGTACAACAGGAACTGACAGTGAAAATGACGATGATACTGTCGCAATTGGGATGGAAAATGTGCATGGTGGTGGTAGTGGTCGTGCCGGGCATGAGGCACCAGCAGTGGGCCATGCTGCCACCCACGCCGCTGCCTCAGCTGATCTACAACGAAGGCCACCATCCCCCACCCACCCACCACACCAGCCACCACAACCACAACCTCCACAACCACCTGTCATTATCCAGTACCCACCAGCAGACCGCACCTGGGATTGGCAGGAAGCTGCCAATTTTCTTCCAAATCCCCACCAGTTTGATGACAGCCAAAGTGGAATACGGTCATGTTGTACACTGGGAAACAATGCCACTGAACTGGAATGTTTCGAGTTATTCTTTGACGAACCCCTGATGGAAAGTATTGTCATGGAAAGCAACACATACTATGAGTACACCATGGCAAACACAATACTTTCACCAAAATCACGTCTACACCAGTGGAAGGAAACAAATGTGGCTGAGATGTATCTTTTCTTTGCCACAATAATGCTTATGCCACATGTGTATAAGCACAGAGTGAAATCATACTGGTCAACAGACCGCCTGATTGCAACCCCAGGTTTCAGTGGTATAATGCCAGTGAACTGATTTGTGCTAATGTTACGTATGCTTCACTTCTCAGACAAAACCAGGCCTGACAGAAACGACAGGTTATATAAGATTAGGCATGTGTTTGTATATCTGAAACAGAAATTCAATATGTATTTTTATCCCTTCAGGAAGCTTGTAATTGATGAGTCTTTGATTCTGTTCAAAGGAAGACTCTCTTTCAAGCAGTACATACCAAGCAAGAGGAAACACTTTGGTATAAAGTTGTTTGTGCTTTGTGATTGTTACAGTGGTCTGGTATTGGATATTATTGTGTACACTGGAAGTTATACATTGCAAAATACCAGGAAGTTACTGGGCATCTCTGGTGATGTGGTTAGAACAATGATAGAACCATACCTTGGTAAGGGGCATATATTGTATACAGATAACTGGTACACAAATCCCACACTCAGTGATTTTTTGCGAGTGAACATGACAGATGTGTGTGGCACAGTGCGTGCAAATCGGAAACATATGCCCAGGTTTGACGCTGGCACTCATAGAGGTGAGGTGAAGGCGTTTGCTGCCAATGGCATCATGGCATTTCGGTGGCATGACAAACGAGATGTCACACTGTTGTCATCAGTTCACCCTAATGAAATGGCAGACACTGGCAGGCAGCATAGAGAGAGCAATGAACCCATTCTAAAACCTGCAGCTGTGATTGACTACACCCTCAATATGCATTCAGTGGACAAATGTGACATGCAGATTGGGTTTGCTGATTGTGTTCGCAAGAGTTATAAGTGGTACATAAAACTCTTTTTCAATCTTCTGGACATTTCCATGCTGAATGCTTATAATATGTATAAGATGAGGACCAGAAACAAACCACCAAACGACGAATTCTGTTTGTCTGTCGTCAGACAAATAGTATTCAAGTACCAAGGAACAACACCTGCATTAGACCACCCACCAAATTTTCAACAAGTTCCTTCTCGTTTGAAGCATTGTGATCACTTCCTGGTAAAACTGCCTGCTACTGCTTTCAAGAAAAAGGCTCAGAAGAGGTGTTACATCTGTGCACATACAAGAAAACGCCCACAACAACGCAGAGACACTCGTTTTATGTGTGAGGAATGTAAAACACAACTGTGCATGACACCATGTTTCAAATGTGAGGAATGTAAAACACCACTGTGCATGACACCATGTTTCAAATGTGAGGAATGTAAAACACCACTGTGCATGACACCATGTTTCAAATGTGAGGAATGTAAAACACCACTGTGCATGACACCATGTTTCAAAAAGTTCCACAGACTGCAGAACTTCTAGAAACATTCCCTGTGACTGTATATGTGTATATAAATTATAGAAAAATAGTAATAAACAACATTTCATATCATTTGTTTGTGTAAATATTTTCTGTAAACAAAACAATGACAACAGTGTTTATGCCATTATTGTATAGTATTGAAAAAGAAATAACTTACAAAATACTGATCATATTGGTCTCACACACCATAAAAGTTACTTGGAAAAAGAAAAATTAAAAATAATAGAAAATAGTACATAAAAACGTAAATAAAAGAATACCGGGTGACAGCAGTCGGCGATGTTGCCATATGGTGCCCCTTTTCGTCAACTTCACGCCTCCATATCTCGGTAAGTATTGATGGTAAAATTTTTTTGTTTAGTCTATAATGTTTAGAAAAAAAAAACTTTTTTTTCATAAGAAATTTTTTTTTTTTTTTTTTTAAATTTGGCCAACCCTGAGAGCAAGTCTCTGAGAGGACCTGTCGACCCCAAAAAGGGTTAATGAACTTTGGATTCCTTCCCCACCTGTTTTTGAATCAACTTCTTTATTTACTTGTATGCTCATATGTTTTTCAACAAGTCTTTTTTTACAATGTTTTGGAGCATATCCCTATGTTTTGCATGTTATATGGTGTGCTTTATGTGATTTCACCCAGAGTGCAGTACATCTGTATTTTATTTCTTTGGGTCAATTTTAAATTATTCAGATTTTTTTATTTTACTCTACTATACTTTTCTCTATAAAAATAAAGAAATATTAACAATAGAACATTAATTTAAAAAATGGCTAATGTGGTCAATGCTAAAGAATTTTGCATTTCACCAATTTTTTGGGGGGAACCTGCCTGGGGTATCAAGGGTGTAACCACCCAGGGAGGTACTACCATCCTGCCAGGTGACTGTAAAATGAAAGCCTGTAATTGTTTTACATGACGGTAGTATTGCTGGTGTCTTTTGTCTGTCTCATAAATATGCAAGATTACAGGTACGTCTTGCTACTGCTACTTACACTTAGGTCACACTAAACATACATTTACATGTTTATTTATACACACTCATCTGAGTTTTCTTTGATTTTATCTTAGTTCTTGTTCTTATTACTTTTCCTTTTATATCCATGGGGAAGTGGAATAAGAATCTTTCCTCCGTAAGCCATGCGTGTTGTAAAAGTCAATTAAAATGCTGGGAACAATGGGCTAGTAACCCCTTTTTCTGTAATAATTACTAAAAATAAGAAGAAGAAAATTGTCAAAGTGGGAAGTCTGAATGTGCGTGGACGTTGTGCGAATGATAAGAGATGATTCTGGATGTTATGAGTGAGAAGAAGCTGGATGTCCTGGCTTTAAGAGCAACAAAGCTGAAGGGGGTGGGTGAGTTTCAGTGGAGAGGAATAAATGGGATTAGGTCAGGGGTTTCTAATAGAGTTAGAGCTACAGAAGGAGTAGCAATAATGTTGAAGGATAAGCTATGGCAGGAAAAGAGGGACTATAAATGTATTAACTCAAGGATTATGTGGAGTAAAATAAAGGTTGGATGTGAGAAGTGGGTTATAGTAAGCATATATGCACCTGGGGAAGAGAGAAGTATAGAGGACAGAGAGAGATTTTGGGAAATGTTGAGTGAATGCGTGGGGAGTTTTGAACCAAGTGTGAGAGTAACTGTGGTTGGGGATTTTAATGCTAAAGTGGGTAAAAATGTTGTGGAGGGAGTAGTAGGTAAATTTAAGGTGCCAGGGGTAAATGAAAATGGGGAGCCTCTAATTGCGTTATGTGTAGAAAGAGGTTTGGTAATAAGTAATACATATTTTATGAAAAAAGAGTTTAAATAAATATAAAAGGTATGATGTAGCACGTAATGAAAGTATAGTTTGTTACATTATGTATTGGTGGATAAAAGGTTGATGGGTAGGCTCCAGGATGTACATGTTTATAGAGGGGCAACTGATATATCGGATCATTATCTAGTTGTAGCTACAGTTAGAGTAAGAGGTAGATGGGATAAGAGGAAAATGACAACAACAAGTAAGAGGGAGGTGAAAGTGTATTAATTAAGGGAGGAGGAAATTCGGGTGAAATATAAGCAACTATTGGCAGAAAGGTGGGCTGGTGCAGGTATGAGTAGTTGGGGGGGTTGGGGGGTTGAAGAGGGTTGGAATAGTTTTAAAAAATGCAGTATTAGAATGTGGGGCAGAAGTTTGTGGTTATAGGAAGGTGGGGGCAGGAGGAAAGAAGAGTGATTGGTGAAATGATAAAGTAAAGGGTGTGGTAAAAGAGAAAAAGGTAGCTTATGAGAGATATTTACAAAGCAGAAGTGTTATAAGAAGAGCAGAGCATATGGAGAGTAAAAGAAAGGTGAAGAGAGTGGTGAGAGAGTGTAAAAGGAGAGTGGATGATGGAGTGGGAGAGGTACTGTCAAGAAATTTTAATGAAAATAAGAAAAAATTTTGGAGTTAAACAAGTTAAGAAAGCCTAGGGAACAAATGGATTTGTCAGTTAAAAACAGAGTAGGGGAGTTAGTAGACGGGGAGATGGAGGTTTTGGGCAGATGGCGAGAATATCTTGAGGAACTTTTAAATGTCGACGAAGACAGGGAGGCGGTAATTTCATGCACTGGCCAGGGAGGTATACCATCTTTTAGGAGTAAAGAAGAGCAGGATGTGAGTGAGGGAGAGGTGCATTAGGCATTATGTAGAATGAAAGCGGGTAAAGCAGCTGGAACTGACGCGATCATGACAGAAATGTTAAAAGCAGGGGAGGAGACAGTGTTGGAGTGGTTGTATGAAAGAGGGGAAGGTACCTAGGGATTGGCAGAGAGCATGTATAGTCACTTTATATAAAGGGAAGGGGGACAAGAGAGATTGTAAAAATTATAGAGGAATAAGTTTATTGAGTATACCAGGAAAAGCGTACAGTAGGGTTATTATTGAAAGAATTAGAGGTAAGACAGAATGTAGGATTGCGGATGAGCAAGGAGGTTTCAGAGTGGGTAGGGGATGTGTAGATCAAGTGTTTACATTGAAGCATATATGTGAATAGTATTTAGAAAAAGGTAGGGAAGTTTTCATTGCATTTATGGATTTAGAAGAGGCATATGATAGAGTGGATAGGAGAGCAATGTGGCAGATGTTGCAAGTACAGTGGACCCCCGCTTAACGATCACCTCCCAATGCGACCAATTATGTAAGTGTATTTATGTAAGTGCGTTTGTACGTGTATGTTTTGGGGGTCAGTACTGGCACCTGAACATACTTCTGGAATGAAAAAATATCGTTAACTAAGGGTGTGTAGAAGAGAGGGAGACGACTTCCCAGTAAAAGTAGGTCTAGACAGGGATGTGTAATGTCACCATGGTTGTTTAATATACACCTACCATCTGACTTAACCGAGTTCGATTCCGAGAAACAGGTCATAAGTCGGGTCGTAAGTCAAACTACTGAATATCGTAATGAATTTATTTTGTTTTATTTTGGTATTTCATGTACTGCTGCTGTACTGTAAGGTTTAGGATAAACACTGACAACACAAACACTTGTTTACTTCTGCGATCGTACGTCGAGTCGTCGTAAAAGGTCGTAAGTCAGATCTAGTTAGAGGGGTGGGATTAAATTATGGGGAATCAAATACAAAATGGGGGCTGATGATACTGTGCTTATGGGAGATTCTTGCGAAGGTTAGTATGAGAGTGTGCGTAAAGGTAGAAAGTTGAAAGTAATATAGAAAAGAGTAAGGTGATGAGGGTATCAAATGAAGATAAAGCTGGATAAAATTGAGGAGGAGGAGTATTTGTTTTCAGATACTTGAGGTGACGTATGGATTTATGAAGGATGAGGTTAATCATAGAACTGATGAGGGAAAAAATGTGAGTGGTGCGTTGAGGTATATGTGGAGTCAAAAAACGTTATCTATGGAGGCAAAGAAGGGAATGTATGAAAGTATAGTAGTACCAACACTCTTATATGGGTGTGAAGCTTGGGTTGTGAATGCAGCAGCGAGGAGGCGGTTGGAGGCAGTGGAGATGTCCTGTCTAAGGGCAATGTGTGGTGTAAATATTATGCAGAAAATTCGGAGTGTGGAAATTAGGAGAAGGTGTGGAGTTAATAAAAGTATTATTCAGAGGGCTGAAGAGGGGTTGTTGAGGTGGTTTGGTCATTCAGAGACAATGGATCAAAGTAGAATGACATGGAGAGCATTTAAATCTGTAGGAGAAGGAAGGCAGGGTAGGGGTCGTCCTCGAAAAGGTTGGAAGGAAGGGGTAAGGGAGGTTTTGTGGGCGAGGGGCTTCGACTTCCAGCAGGCGTGCATGAGCGTGTTCGATAGGAGTGAATGGAGAAGAATGGTATTAGGGACCTGACGATCTGTTGGAGTGTGAGCAGGGTAATATTTGGTGAAGGGATTCAGGGAAACCGGTTATTTTTATATAGCTGGATTTGAGTCCTGAAAATGGGAAGTACAATGCCTGCACTCTATAGGAGGGGTTTTGAGATATTCAATTTTTCTTTATCTAAATCATTTGATACCCTCATCACCTTACTCTTTTCTATGTTCACTTTCAACTTTCTACCTTTACACACATTCTCAAACTCATCCACTAACCTTCCATGCTTCACTATTTACCTTTGCAATTTTTCTTTAGAATCTCCCATAAGCACAGTATCATCAGCAAAAAGTAACTGTGTCAATTCCCATTTTGAATTTGATTCCCCATAATTTAATCCCACCCGTCTCCCGAACACCCTAGCATTTACTTCTTTTACAACCCCATCTATAAATATATTAAACAACCATGGTGACATTACACATCCCTGTCTAAGACCTACTTTTACCGGGAAGTAGTCTCCCTCTCTTCTACACACCCTAACCTGAGCCTCACTATCCTCATAAAAACTCTTTACAGCATTTAGTAACTTACCACCTATTCCATATACTTGCAACATCTGCCACATTGCTCCTCTATCCACTCTATCATATGCCTTTTCTAAATCCATAAATGCAATAAAAACTTCCCTACCTTTATCTAAATACTGTTCACATATATGCTTCAATGTAAACACTTGATCTACACATTCCCTACCCACTCTGAAGCCTCCCTGCTCATCCGCAATCCTACATTCTGTCTTATCTCTAATTCTTTCAATTATAACCCTACCGTATACTTTTCCTGGTATACTCAGTAAACTTATTCCTCTATAATTTTTACAATCTCTTTTGTCCCCTTTCCCTTTATATAAAGGGACTATACATGCTCTCCGCCAATCCCTAGGTACCTTCCCCTTTCATACATTTATTAAACAAAAGTACCAACCACTCCAACACTATATCCCCCCCTGCTTTTAACATTTCTGTCATGATCCCATCAGTTCCAGCTGCTTTACCCACTTTCATTCTACGTAATGCCTCACGTACCTCCACCACACTTACATTCTGCTCTTCTTCACTCCTAAAAGATGGTATACCTCCCTGGCCAGTGCATGAAATTACCGCCTCCCTTTCTTCCTCAACATTTAAAAGTTCCTCAAAATATTCTCGCCATCTACCTAATACCTCCCTCTCCCCATCTACTAACTCCCCTACTCTGTTTTTAACTGACAAATCCATACTTTCCCTAGGCTTTCTTAACTTGTTTAACTCACTCCAAAATTTTTTCTTATTTTCATTAAAATTTCTTGACAGTGCCTCTCCCACTCTTTCATCTGCTCTCCTTTTGCACTCTCTCACCACTCTCTTCACCTTTCTTTTACTCTCCATATACTCTGCTCTTCTTATAACACTTCTGCTTTGTAAAAACCTCTCGTAAGCTACCTTTTTCTCTTTTATCACACCCTTTACTTCATCATTCCACCAATCACTCCTCTTTCCTCCTGCCCCCACCCTCTAATGACCACAAACTTCTGCCCCACATTCTAATACTGCATTTTTAAAACTATTCCAACCCTCTTCAACCCCCCCACTACTCATCTTTGCACTAGCCCACCTTTCTGCCAATAGTCGCTTATATCTCGCCCGAACTTCCTCCTCCCTTAGTTTATACACTTTCACCTCCCTCTTACTTGTTGTTGCCACCTTCCTCTTTTCCCATCTACCTCTTACTCTAACTGTAGCTACAACTAGATAATGATCCGATATATCAGTTGCCCCTCTATAAACATGTACATCCTCGAGCCTACCCATCAACCTTTTATCCACCAATACATAATCTAACAAACTACTTTCATTACGTGCTACATCATACCTTGTATATTTATTTATCCTCTTTTTCATAAAATATGTATTACTTATTACCAAATTTCTTTCTATACATAGCTCAATTAAAGGCTCCCCATTTACATTTACCCCTGGCACCCCAAATTTACCTGCTACTCCCTCCATAACATTTTTACCCACTTTAGCATTGAAATCCCCAACCACCATTACTCTCACACTTGATTCAAAACTCCCCACGCATTCACTCAACATTTCCCAGAATCTCTCTCGCTCCTCTACACTTCTCTCTTCTCCAGGTGCATACACGCTTACTATAACCCACTTTTCACATGCAATCTTTATTTTACTCCACATAATCCTTGAATTTATACATTTGTAGTCCCTCTTTTCCTGCCATAGCTTATCCTTCAACATTATTGCTACTCCTTCTTTAGCTCTAACTCTATTTGAAACCCCTGACCTAATCCCATTTATTCCTCTCCATTGAAACTCTCCCACCCCCTTCAGCTTTGTTTCACTTAAAGCCAGGACATCCAGTTTCTTCTCATTCATAACATCCACAATCATCTCTTTCTTATCATTTGCACAACATCCACGCACATTCAGACCTCCCACTTTAACAATTTTCTTCTTATTATTCTTTTTAGTAATCTTTACAGGAAAAGGGGTTACTAGCCCATTGTTCCCGGCATTTTAGTTGACTTTTACAACACGCATGGCTTACGGAGGAAAGATTCTTATTCCACTTCCCCATGGATATAAAAGGAAAAGTAATAAGACCAAGAACTATTAAGATAAAATCAAAGAAAACTCAGATGAGTGTGTATAAATAAACGTGTACATGTATGTGTAGTGTGACCTAAGTGTAAGTAGAAGTAGCAAGACATGCCTGTAATCTTGCATATTTATGAGACAGACAAAAGACACCAGCAATCCTACCATCATGTAAAACAATTACAGGCTTTCGTTTTACACTCACTTGGCAGGATGGTAGTACCTCCCTGGGTGGTTGCTGTCTACCAACCTACTACCATATTCTATATATATACAGCAGGGCCCCGTTTTACGGCGGTTCGCTTTACGGCGTTCTGCTAATACGGACATTTCAAATTATGACCAAAACTCGCTATACGGCTCCCCCCACCTGTCTTTCTAATACGGTCACAGCTGCCCACCGAGTTTGTTTACATTCTCCCTGAGCACATCTCCTTATTATGTCTGGAAACTTTCCAAAATTTCAAGTGTTTTAAAGTTATTGTATATTTTATATGTATTGTACTTGATAATTAAACTTGTGTACACCTGTACCTAAATAAACTTACACACTGTGCTGGCATGTAGGTACACATTAAAATCACTAAGTCTCTCTACTCTTGATGCAATAATAATAATAATAATAATAATCTCTTGGGCGCATTAATGTCGCATATTACGTTAATATAGACATTTCCCTTAATCTATCTATGATATTTTTTTCAAAATTATATAAGAAACACATTATGTAACACAAACATGATACATGCACCCACAGTATAAAAATTTATACAAATATATATGAGATGTTTACCAAACGGTTTGTAGAAGTGTCGGAAGAATTACGTTTTCTCTAGCCCGTCACCTATTACTAGGGATAACTGTAGAAAAAATATTCCTTTCGTATGCCTTCACTTTATAGCTATAATTCTGTACTAACTTGTACACAGTGTAAGAGTATTTGTTTCGTGATTTAATTATTATAATAATAATAAAAATATTATAAGGTAAAAGTTTCACAAACTCTTACAAATGTACATGAATGAACTAAAACTGGACACGTATTAATACCGTCTATTTCGCCTGACCGAGTGATCGTCCACAACCTGTTCAGTTTGTTTGTTTACGCTGTCTGAGCTCGGTGTATCATTAACCCTTTGACTGTTTCAGGCCCCTCTCTGAAACTGTCATTCTATGTCGCTCAATTTTTGAAAAAAAAAAAAAATAATTTTTTCTTATGAAATGATAGAGAATCTTTTCCCGATGGTAATGACACCAAAAGTTCGAAATTTGGTCGAAAACTCGTGGAATTATGCTCCCGCGAAGTTAGCGGTCTCGGCGACATATGCGTATCGGCGATTTCGCCGACTTTGAGCCCTATTTTCAGCCAATTCCATTGTTCCAGTTGACCAAACTCATAGCTATTTCTTTAGAACTCCATTTTATCTATCAGCTGAGTACAAGAAACCTCCCATTTACTAATTTGGACTACTCAATATGGTGGTCAGAAATTGGCAATTTGGCCAATTTCACGCAAACTAAAAAAGATGCCAATTTCAAAATAGGGTCCAGAATAAACAAAGTAGACATTCATGGCACTAAAATAACATATGCTCTGTTCATTAGTCACATCTCTAGGCCCCTCTTATATTATTATTGCTTTCTATTTTGATTTTTTATTCATACAAAAAAATACAAAATTTACTGTTATGCAGATGACTGCATTATTGTAAAAATGGTATAAATAATATCAGTGCACTAGTGAAAGAATATTAGACTCCCCAGTTGACGTGTATTGGACGTGTGGTGTGATTTATTTACTCCTGAACATTGGTAAAAATCGAACATTTCCGCTACTTTGAGCTCAGTTTCAAGGTCGTTTTCATCGTAAAAGTAATGAAAATCATCTCTATTTCTGTAATATGTTTTCCATTTTATCACCTAAGACCATGAAAACGCGAATACAACGATAAATACTATACGAAAATACACCTCAAAGTCGGCGTTTTATTCCAAGAAAACGATCAGAGTTTTTTTTTTCTCATTACGCAATGTGTGCTGCAGGATTTTTTTTATGTGGTGCACACTGACCACACAGACCCATTCTCTCACATGTGGGCCTACCAGCTTTCTCCCCCTTGATTTGAAGCCGCTAGAATTATTGAGTATATATACGTCAGAAACATTGGCTCGTAAGACGTATTTATACGTCGAAAACAGTCAAAGGGTTAAATGTTGTATATTACGTTAATATACACATTTTCATTAATCCATCCATGATATTTTTTTCAAAATTATATAATAAACACGATACATAACATAAATACATAACATATGTGTAGAGAACCTAGGATAACCCAAAAAAGTCAGAGTGACTTACTTCCATTGCCTTCACTCAGAGCATCATTTCTTCTCAAAATGATGTTACATGAGAATGGGAGTGTTCTTCTTTATTTATTCTACCGTATCAATGTAGAGACAACCTGTACACAATGTAACTTGTACACAAACCAGACGTGTACACTGTTTACAAAACTTACCTTCGCCTGGATTGTTTACATAACTCTGCGCCTGTCCTCTCTCATGCACTCATTCTTTCTCTCTGGTATGGTAGCCTGGCTGACTACCATACATACCACTTGATTTTTTACAATAAATACAACTCATCTCACCCTATATTTTAAGGTAAGTAATGAGTGAACTGTATATACATTTTATCGCTCTGGGATGCTTAAATATCATAGAATAGTATGTGTGGGTGGGGTGGCCTGGTATGGTAGCCTGGCTGACTACCATACATACCACACTTGATTTCTTACAATAAATACTACTTGTCTCACCCTAGATTAAGACTATAAATATTTTAAGATAAGTAATGAGTGCACTATGTGTGTATTGTACTTTTTTATTGTTTTTTTGATGCCTGGTTCTATTGCTAACATAATATATGTTAGTGTAAACTTGTTATCTAGTGTTTGTATGCATTTGAAAGTGGAAAAAAAGGGTGTTCCACTTTACGGCGGTTTCCGCTTTACGGCGGTAGCCTGGAACCTAACCCGCCGTATAAGTGGGGCCCTCCTGTATAATATATATATATTCTATATATATAATATATATATATATATATATATATATATATATACATATATATATATATATATATATTTTTTTTTTTTTTTTTTTTTTTTTTCAACAAGTCGGCCGTCTCCCACCGAGGCAGGGTGACCCAAAAAAGAAAGAAAATCCCCAAAAAGAAAATACTTTCATCATCATTCAACACTTTCACCACACTCGCACATTATCACTGTTTTTGCAGAGGTGCTCAGAATACAACAGTCTAGAAGCATAAACATATAAAGATACACAACATATCCCTCCAAACTGCCAATATCCCAAACCCCTCCTTTAAAGTGCAGGCATTGTACTTCCCATTTCCAGGACTCAAGTCCGACTATATGAAAATAACCGGTTTCCCTGAATCCCTTCACTAAATATTACCCTGCTCACACTCCAACAGATCGTCAGGTCCCAAGTACCATTCGTCTCCATTCACTCCTATCTAACACGCTCACGCACACTTGCTGGAAGTCCAAGCCCCTTACCCACAAAACCTCCTTTACCCCCTCTCTCCAACCCTTTCGAGGACGACCCCTACCCCGCCTTCCTTCCCCTATAGATTTATATGCTTTCCATGTCATTCTACTGTGATCCATTCTCTCTAAATGACCAAACCACCTCAACAACCCCTCTTCTGCCCTCTGACTAATACTTTTATTAACTCCACACCTTCTCCTAATTTCCACACTCCGAATTTTCTGCATAATATTTACACCACACATTGCCCTTAAACAGGACATCTCCGCTGCCTCCAACCGTCTCCTCGCTGCTGCATTTACCACCCAAGCTTCACACCCATATAAGAGTGTTGGTACTACTATACTTTCATACATTCCCTTCTTTGCCTCCATAGATAACGTTTTTTGACTCCACATATACCTCAACGCACCACTCACCTTTTTTCCCTCATCAATTCTATGATTAACCTCATCCTTCATAAATCCATCTGCCGACACATCAACTCCCAAGTATCTGAAAACATTCACTTCTTCCATACTCCTCCTCCCCAATTTGATATCCAATTTTATATATATATATATATATATATATATATATATATTTATATATATATATATATTTATATATATATATATATATATATATATATATATATATATATATCTATATATATATATATATATATATACAGGAGGGCCCCACTTATACGGCAGGTTAGGTTCCAGGCTACCGCCGTAAAGCGGAAATCGCCGTAAAGTGGAACACCCTTTTTTTCCACTTATAAATGCATACAAACACTAGATAACAAGTTTACACTAACATATATTAAGTTAGCAATAGAACCAGGCATCAAAAAACAATAAAAAGGTACAATACACACATAGTGCACTCATTACTTACCTTAAAATATTTATAGTCTTAATCTAGGGTGAGACAAGTAGTATTTATTGTAAGAAATCAAGTGTGGTATGTATTGTAATAGCCAGGCTACCTTACCAGGCCACCCCACCCACACATACTATTCTATGATATTTAAGCATCCCAGAGCGATAAAATGTATATACAGTTCACTCATTACTTACCTTAAAATATTTGTAGTCTTAATGTAGGGTCAGGAGTAAGTAAATGAGATAAAACGAATAAATGAGAGAGAGAAAGAATGAGTACATGAGAGGTGACAGGCGCAGAGTAAACAAACCAGGCTCCCACATCTTATATTTATGTTTATTTATTCTATTGTGGGGTGTATTTATCATCTTTTTATGTTATGTATCGTGTTTATTATATAATTTTTAAAAAAATATCATGGATGGATTAATGAAAATGTGTATATTACCGTAATATACGACATTTAATGAGACTCGGTGAGTATTGTTATTATGGCGTCACTTGTGCAAGTCGTCTGCTACCACATCTCACATTTATGTTTATTTATTCTACTGTGGGGTGTATTTATCTTATTTATATGTTATGCATCGTGTTTATTATATAATTTTGAAAAAAATATCATGGATGGATTAATGGAAATGTGTATATTACCGTAATATACGACATTTAATGAGACTCGGCGAGTATTGTTATTATCACCACTTGTGCAAGTCGTCTGCTACCACATCTCACATTTATGTTTATTTATTCTACTGTGGGGTGTATTTATCTTATTTATATGTTATGCATCGTGTTTATTATATAATTTTGAAAAAAATATCATGGATGGATTAATGAAAATGTGTATATTACCGTAATATACGACATTTAATGAGACTCGGCGAGTATTGTTATTATCACCACTTGTGCAAGTCGTCTGCTACCACATCTCACATTTATGTTTATTTATTCTACTGTGGGGTGTATTTATCTTATTTATATGTTATGCATCGTGTTTATTATATAATTTTGAAAAAAATATCATGGATGGATTAATGAAAATGTGTATATTACCGTAATATACGACATTTAATGAGACTCGGTGAGTATTGTTATAATTATCATTTCTAATATGGCGTCACTTGTGCAAGTCGTCTGCTACCACATCTCACATTTATGTTTATTTATTCTACTGTGGGGTGTATTTATCTTATTTATATGTTATGCATCGTGTTTATTATATAATTTTGAAAAAAATATCATGGATGGATTAATGAAAATGTGTATATTAACGTAATATACGACATTTAAATGACTCGATGTATGTAAGTTTATTTAGGTACAGGTATACATAAGTATAATTATCAGAGTATATATAAAATATGAAATAAATTTTAAAAACATTTGAAATTTTGGAGTTTCCAGACAAAATGGAGAGACTTAGTGCTTACTGAGCTCATGGAGAATGTAAACAAACAGGGTGGGGCACGGTGACCGTATTAGAAAGTCAGGTGGGGGGAGCCGTATAGCGAGTTTTGGTCATAATTTGAAATGTCCGTATTAGCGGAACGCCGTAAAGTGAAACGCCGTAAAGCGGGGCCTTCCTGTATATATATATATATATATATATATATATATATTATTATTATTATTATTATTAACACACTGGCCGATTCCCACCAAGGCAGGGTGGCCCGAAAAAGAAAAACTTTCACCATCATTCACTCCATCACTGTCTTGCCAGAAGGGTGCTTTACACTACAGTTTTTAAACTGCAACATTAACACCCCTCCTTCAGAGTGCAGGCACTGTACTTCCCATCTCCAGGACTCAAGTCCGGCCTGCCGGTTTCCCTGAATCCCTTCATAAATGTTACTTTGCTCACACTCCAACAGCACGCCAAGTATTAAAAACCATTTGTCTCCATTCACTCCTATCAAACACGCTCACACATGCCCGATGGAAGTCCAAGCCCCTCGCACACAAAACCTCCTTTACCCCCTCCCTCCAACCTTTCCTAGGCCGACCCCTACCCCGCCTTCCTTCCACTACAGACTGATACACTCTTGAAGTCATTCTGTTTCGCTCCATTCTCTCTACATGTCCGAACCACCTCAACAACCCTTCCTCAGCCCTCTGGACAACAGTTTTGGTAATCCTGCACCTCCTCCTAACTTCCAAACTACGAATTCTCTGCATTATATTCACACCACACATTGCCCTCAGACATGACATCTCCACTGCCTCCAGCCTTCTCATTGCTGCAACATTCATCACCCATGCTTCACACCCATATAAGAGCATTGGTAAAACTATACTCTCATACATTCCCCTCTTTGCCTCCAAGGACAAAGTTTTTTGTCTCCACAGACTCCTAAGTGCACCGCTCACCCTTTTCCCCTCATCAATTCTATGATTCACCTCATCTTTCATAGACCCATCCGCTGACACGTCCACTCCCAAATATCTGAATACATTCACCTCCTCCATACTCTCTCCCTCCAATCTGATATCCAATCTTTCATCACCTAATCTTTTTGTTATCCTCATATCCTTACTCTTTCCTGTATTCACTTTATATATATATATATATAAAACACACAATATCGACAAGCTGATGAAAAAGACACGTGCAACACTTAAGTATCATCATTGCTGAAACATTTCACCTGCACAAAGGGCTTCTTCAATCAAATACAGAAATTAGAAGAATTCTGGAAGCAGTAGAAGTTGCTTTGACATAAGAACATAAGAACATAAGAAAGGAGGAACACTGCAGGAGGCCTGCTGGCCCATACTAGGCAGGTCCTTTACAATTCATCCCACTAACAAAACATTTGCCCAATTTTCAATGCCACCCAAGAAATAAGCTCTGATGTGAAAGTCCCACTCAAATCCAACCCCTCCCACTCATGTACTTATCCAACCTAGATTTGAAACTACCCAAAGTCCCAGCCTCAATAACCCAACTAGGTAGACTGTTCCACTCATCAGCTACCCTATTTCCAAACCAATACTTTCCTATGTCCATTCTAAATCTAAACTTATCTAATTTAAATCCATTACTGCGGGTTCTCTCTTGGAGAGACATCCTCAAGACCTTATTAATATCCCCTTTATTAATACCTATCTTCCACTTATACACTTCGATCAGGTCTCCCCTCATTCTTCGTCTAACAAGTGAATGTAACTTAAGAGTCTTCAATCTTTCTTCATAAGGAAGATTTCTAATGCTATGTATTAATTTAGTCATCCTACGCTGAATGTTTTCTAACGAATTTATGATTAATTTATGATTAATCCATCACCCTTCCTGGGAGGTGGTCAGTCCCTCAAGCATAAAACATAGGCATGTGGCCAGACCTTGCATACTAGAGTAGAGGTGAGATGAAATAGGTCATGCTGAACAAAAGTGGTTCAGCAAAGGAGTTGTAAAAGTTTTACCCTGTTCCAAGATACCATGGTGTTGATGTATCAGATAACTTTCTTATCACTGACAGTACACAATATTAAGAAGTTGATGAATAAGACAACACGGGCAACACTTTATTGCCTAAATGTTTCACCCACACAACAGACTTCTTCAATCAAGTACAGAAAGCAGCAGACTTCTGGAAGAAGTAGGTGTTGTTTGGACCTAATCAGCATGTCACCCTCAGAAGGTGGTGGTCAGTCCCTCAAGTGTTGTCCACCGAGGGGTTAAAACAGCTTCTATCGAACACAGAATTCTACTGCTTCCTGTAGTCAATTGAGGCAGCCTGTTGTGTAGGCAAAATATTTTGGCAATAAAGATACCTAAGTGTAGCACGTGTGTTTTATTTGTATACAGTGCTGCACCAAAGAAGAAGGAATCTAGTTTATGATTGGCTGTCAGTATGTCAGAATTTCAATATTTCAAAAGAAGTATCCATGAATGGGTAGACCCCCAACCTTCATCTTAAAAATTTGGTCTTAAAATCTCAACCTATACATGGGAATATACAGAAAGTAAAATCAATTAAAATAAGAAGGAAATATAGAAGGGGGAAGATCATAAAAAGCTATTTCTTCAGTTTTTTAGTGTTATTAACACATCGGCCATTTCCCACCAAAGCAGGGTGGCCCGCAAAAGAAAAACTTTCAGCATCATTCACTCCATCACTGACTTGCCAGAGGCATGCTTACACTACAGTATAAAACTGCAACATTAACACCCCTCCTTTAGAGTGCTGGCACTGTACTTCCCATCTCCAGGAATCAAGTCTGGCCTGCCAGTCTCCCTGAATCCCCTCATAAATGTTATCTTGCTTACACTCCAACAGCATGTCAAGTCCTAAAAAACCATTTGACTCCATTTGCTCCTATTTAACATGCTCATGCACACTTGCTGGAAGTCCAAGCCCCTCACACACATAACCTTCTTTACCCCCCTCTCTCCAACCTTTCCTAGGCCAGCCCCTACCTTCCCTTCCCTCCACTACAGATTTATACACTCTCGAAGACACTGTATTTCGTTCCAGCGTCTTTACATGTCCAAACTATCTAAATAACCCCTCCTCAGCCCTCTGGATAATAGTTTTGGTAACCCCACACCTCTTAATCTCCAAACTACGGATTCTCTGCACTATATTCACACCACACATGGCCCTCAGACATGATATCTCCACTGCCTCCAGCCTCCTCCTTGTTGCAAAACACACAACCCATGCCTCACACCCATACAAGAGTGTTGGTATAACTATACTCTCATACATTCCTCTCTTTGCTTTTATAGATCAAGTTCTTTGTCTCCATAGACTCCTCAGTGTACCACTCACCTTTTTCCCCTCGTCAATTCTATGATTCACCTCATCCTTCATAGACCCATCTGTTGACACGTCCACTCCCAAATATCTGAACACATTCACCTCCATACTCTCTCCCTCCAATCTGACATCCAATGTTCCGTTACCTAAGTTTTTTGTTATCCTCATCACCTTACTCTTTCCCATATTCACTTTTAATTTCCTTCTTTTACGTACCCTACCAAACTCATCAACCAACCTCTGCAACTTCTCTACAGAATCTCCCAAAAGCACAGTGTCATCTGCAAAGAGCAATTGTGACAACTCCCACTTTGTGTTAGATTCTTTATCTTTTAACCCCACACCTCTTGCCAACACCTGAGCATTTACTGCTCTTACAACTCCACCTATAAACATATTGAACAACAATGATGACATCACACATCCCTGTCTAAGGCCTACTTTTACTGGGAAATAATCTCCCTCTCACCTACATACTCTAACCTGAGCCTCACTATCCTCATAAATACTTTTCACCACTTTCAATAACCTACCTCCTATGCCATACATTTACATCTGCTATATTGCCCCCCTATCATACACCTTTTCCAAATCCATAAATGCCACAAAAACCTTTTCACCCTTATCTAAATACAGTTCACCTATACGTTTCACTGCCTCCTTGCTTATCTGATATCCCGCTCTCTGTCCTATTCTTAATTCTTTCAATAATAACTAACATACACTTTACCAGGTATACTCAACAGACTTATTCCCATATAATTTTTACACTCTCTTTTCTCCCCTTTGCCTTTATACAAAGGAACTATGCATGCTCTCTGCCAATCCTTTAAAACTATATCCCCACCTGCTTTTAACATTTCTATCTTTATCCCATCAATACCAGCTGCTTTATCCACTTTCATTCTACTCACTGCCCCATGCACTTCCCCCACACTCACAACTGGTTCTTCCTCACTTCTATAAGATGTTATTCCTCCTTGACCTATACATGAAATCACAGCTTCCCTATCTTCAACATTTAACAACCCCTCAAAATATTCCCTCCATCTTCCTGATACCTCTAACTCTCCATTTAATAATTCTCCTTTCCTATTTTTAACTAACAAATCCATTCTTTCCCTAGGCTTTCTCAACTTATTAATCTCACTCCAAAACTTATTATTTTCAACAAAATTTGTTGATAACATCTCACTCACTCTCACATTTGCTATCTTTTTACATTGCTTCACCACTTTCTTAACCTCTCTTTTTCTTTCTATATACTCCTCCCTCCTTCTATATACTCCTCCCTCCTTGCATCACTTCTACTTTGTAAAAACCTCTCATATGCAATTTTTTTCTCTCTTGCTACTCTCTTTACATCATCATTCCACCAATCACTCTTCTTCCCTCCTGCACCCACTTTCCTGTAACCATAAACTTCTGCTGAACACTCTAACACTATATTCTTAAACTTACCCCATACATCTTCTACCCCATTGCCTATGCTCTCATTAGCCCATCTGTCCTCCAACAGTTGTTTATATCTTGCCCTAACTGCCTCCCCCTTTAGCTTGTAAGCCTTCACTTCCCTCTTACTTGCTGCTTCCATTTTCCTTGTATCCCATCTAGCTTTTACTCTCACTGTAGCTATGACTAGAAAGTGATCTGATATATCTATGGCCCCTCTATAAACATGTACATCTTGAAGTCTACCCAACAGTCATTTGTCTACCAATACGTAGTCCAATAAACTGCTGTCATTTTGCCCTACATCATATCTTGAATGCTTATTTATCTTCTTTTTCTTAAAATATGTTACCTATAACCAAACCTCTTTCAATACAAAGTTCAATCAAATGATCCCCATTATCATTTACACCTGGCACCCCAAACCTACCTACCACACCCTCTCTAACTGCTTCTCCTACTTTCGCATTTAGGTCCCCTACCACGATTACTCTCTCACTTGGCTCAAAAGTTGTAACACACTCACTTAACATCTCCCAAAATCTCTCTCTCTCTCCTCTACACTCCTCTCTTTTCTAGGTGCATACACACTTTTTATGACCCACTTTTCACATCCGACTTTTATTTTAATTCACATAATCCTTGAATTTATGCATTTATATTCCTCCTTCTCTCTCCATAACTGATCCTTCAACATTATTGCTACCTCTTTCTTAGGCCTAACTCTCTCAGATACTCCTGACTTAATCCCATTTATTTCTCCCCACTGAAACTCCCCTACCCCCTTCAGCTTTGTTTCACTTAGAGCCAGGACAGAATAAGACACCAACAATCTTACAAGCATGCAAAACAATTACAGGCTTGTGTTTGACACTCATTTGGCCACCATAAAAGTTATGCAACTGCCACTTGTCAGAATCAGAAAGCATGGATAATGAATAATAACAGAAAGCACATGCCTATGGGATACAAGGGAAAAATTATATGAAAAGACAGTGCAATCCAAAAAAGTGCAAAAGGAAAACAATAAATACTAACTGGAAAATATGAGGGTACATTTGTCATTTGTCATTCAGGTAAACTAGTATTTAAAATATCTGGATGGAGATGCATGGCAACCACATTAGAAATAGGAAGTTCTCTTTTTTTTTTTTTTTTTTTTTTAACAAGTCGGCCGTCTCCCACCGAGGCAGGGTGACCCAAAAAGAAAAAACCATCACATATACAGACAAATAGATCAATATACTTTATTTTTTCTTGTCTGTTGTCAACAATTTATTCATAAACTTGTTAAAACTACATGTGAAGTGATAAGATCTTATGAATCATAAATATTAATTATTATGATAGAGAGTATCTACAAAATAAACAATTAGCACCCACCCAATAATGGACTTTTCTTACAAGAACACAAAAAGATTAATTACAAGTAACATCTAAATATTT
The DNA here is from genome assembly GCF_038502225.1 of Cherax quadricarinatus. Classification (NCBI taxonomy): domain Eukaryota; kingdom Metazoa; phylum Arthropoda; class Malacostraca; order Decapoda; family Parastacidae; genus Cherax; species Cherax quadricarinatus. Next base: position 9,987,143 of record NC_091369.1, read on the forward strand.
ACTAAAAATATCAATTCAAGGGCAATGTGTGGTGTAAATATTATGCAGAAAATTCGGAGTGTGGAAATTAGGAGAAGGTGTGGAGTTAATAAAAGTATTAGTCAGAGGGCAGAAGAGGGGTTGTTGAGGTGGTTTGGTCATTTAGAGAGAATGGATCACAGTAGAATGACATGGAAAGCATATAAATCTATAGGGGAAGGAAGGCGGGGTAGGGGTCGTCCTCGAAAGGGTTGGAGAGAGGGGGTAAAGGAGGTTTTGTGGGTAAGGGGCTTGGACTTCCAGCAAGCGTGCGTGAGCGTGTTAGATAGGAGTGAATGGAGACGAATGGTACTTGGGACCTGACGATCTGTTGGAGTGTGAGCAGGGTAATATTTAGTGAAGGGATTCAGGGAAACCGGTTATTTTCATATAGTCGGACTTGAGTCCTGGAAATGGGAAGTACAATGCCTGCACTTTAAAGGAGGGGTTTGGGATATTGGCAGTTTGGAGGGATATGTTGTGTATCTTTATATGTTTATGCTTCTAGACTGTTGTATTCTGAGCACCTCTGCAAAAACAGTGATAATGTGCGAGTGTGGTGAAAGTGTTGAATGATGATGAAAGTATTTTCTTTTTGGGGATTTTCTTTCTTTTTTGGGTCACCCTGCCTCGGTGGGAGACGGCCGACTTGTTGAAAAAAAAAAAAAAAAAAAAAAAATCAATTCTTATAGTAATAACTTTCCTCTGAAGCCACAAGAAGGTATAAAGAAAGTCATGTAGCTACATCATAAATTTCCACGAGAGTAAAATCTTATGCAGAAAGATGGGATTGTTATATCAAAGCCTATTACCAAATTTTGTAACACTTACCATACTTAACATAAAACTATTAGTAAAATAAAGTGTACTGTAAGTTTTCTTTGAAATGGACAAAACAATAAAAATTGATAGTTAGAGAGTACAGTGGACCCCCGGATAACGATCAGCTCCCAACTCGACCAATTATGTAAGTGTATTTTTGTAAGTGCTTTTGTAGGTGTATTTTTAGGGGTCTGAAATGGACTAATCTAATTCACAATATTTCTTATGGGAACAAATTCGGTCTATAACGGCACCCAAACAGACTTCTGGAATGAAATAATATTGTTATGCGGGGGTCCACTGTATTATTAGATAGCAACATGATGGTAAAGACAAATGAAATTATTTAACTTGCCTTTCTCTCTACTAGAAAACCCCCTTAACTACTAACAGTTATTTACATACTGAAATAATTATATCAACTACCAAGGTATAAGACTCCAAATTACAAAAATTAGGATAGCTTTCTAGCTCTTTATCATCATTCAATAATAGCATTAACTGTAAAATTTCATGGCACAATATAAATGGTCATAATTATACGATGCAATCTTACCTCACAACATCAGTTCTATCCTCTTGGATTGCAACAGTGGTGACATGTGTCTGTGACGATCTCACTTGGACCCGTGGAGATGAAGTGCTGACCACTGTGCTACCAGATGCCCCAGATGCAGCATCCCATGGAGGTGGAGGAGTAGAGCTTAAAGGTGGATGACTTGAACTCCCTCCTCCACTCACAGTAACTACACCTCGGCCACTACCTACATATCCCAGAAACAGCCACATATTAGGGAACTCAACACTACAGGCTGCTATCAAATGTAGGCAAGCCAAACAAATGTAAATATCAAATTGGAAAATGGATTTACACTGCTACAAACTGCTTTAGCCAATTTTTACCTCCCTTTACATATTTGATATAACAGTGCACTATACTCAGCCAAACTGTGCCATTACAATTAATCTCAATTATTGTAAAGCATCTTTTACTGTACTTTATGTTGTGTACCATTACCTTTCCTATCACATCCTACACAAATATTGCTACTGAACATGCTTCACACTAGTTACAAAAAAAATTAAATGCCTAAAAGAATACAACTCAAAATCATAATATATCATTCACAATAAATACTATATACATGTACGTAACTTCCAAAACAATATAAGCAAAATAAAAAGTGATGCATTAGAAAAAAAAGCCACAACACTGTTAAAGGTGCACAATACACAATAATGGAAATTGGCAGGCAAAATACAAAAATAAATACAAGCTATATTTCAGTAAAAAATGTTCTTTGCAAGACTGAGCTTGACTGATGCCGATCATCTTGTTGGTTAATTAGACATCTATGTGAATCATCCAATAAACTTGAATATAGGTACTGTATATCAGGGTCCAAGGAAGAATTATGACTCAAATCTGTACTGGAAGCTATGCCAATCTTAGTGGGTAACAAGAATCCTGATGGAGGAGTATCAGAACATGAAAATGGTGCTGGAGGTAATGATCCTTCAGAATTAGATAAGGAATTTGAGTTTTCAAATGATGATAAAGACTGATCTTTAAGAGGAGAGGGAGACCTTGATTTTGCAAAATACATGGCAAGTGCCCACTCAATATATGCTTCCTCACCAGGTGATGGTCTATCTACCATAGAATTTATTTTATGGTAGTCCCCTTGTATTTGATGAGTGTTTCTGCCAGAGAAAGTCTCTCTTGAGTGAGGCTTTGTATTTTCATCATATAGCTTGGTCACACTGAAGTCCTCATACGGTGAGAATTCTTGAACTTCACCCCAACATTTCCGTACTACATGCTCTTGTGGCAATTCCTTGGATGCAACATGATTTACTTGAGATAAAGGCAGCATGAAACTAGTGCTTTTAACACCTGAAGATGACTTGGCCAATGAATTATCATATGGTGGAGATGTGTGTGCTAAATTCTTTTTTGTGGCAGGTGAAGAACAATGAGATGACTTTTGTTCAGAATTTGGAGAACACTCCACACAGCTGTTTTTAGGGCCTGACCTTGCCAAACTTGGTGAGGATTGTTGCACAACAGAACGAGATGATGGAGAATTACCAGTGGATGTAATATGGGTATCTGGCAAGACAAATTCACATTTGTTTTGATTAGCAGAATGTTGACTGGCTAGACAGTAGGGTCTGCAAGACTGGAAATGGTAATGCTGGGATGGAGGGTTAGAGACCTCATCATCAGAAGGATGATAGGAAGAGATACTAGTGGGAGTGCCTGGTCGGGATGCTGTCTTAATTACATCCCACATTCCACGCACCACCTGATAGGCGGCTTCAGCACTGGCACGACGAAAAGCTCTTTTCTGTAGCGTTTCATCATGTGTGGTACCACTTGAGTGCAAGGGGGATAGAGCCAAGACATCTTTAGTAGGAAGTTGCCATACATAATGTTGTCTTTCACATGGCAGAGCATGCAGCATTGGCATCATGCAATCTTTATCTAAATTACACATACTGTCTGCATGCCAGATGTTATATCCAGTCATGCCAATACTAGGACTACACAGATGCGAAAAACGGGGGCTGCCTTCAGAAAAACGAGGACTTGGGGGCAATGTGAGGCAAGCAACTCCACCTCTAGCAGTTGAGAATGAAGATGACGCAGAGGTGGTCTGAGTTGCTCCACCTCGAGGCGAGCGCGGAGGAACTGGAGGCGGCACACGACCACGACCAGAGTGAGGTCGGTCTTGAAGTACAGCTGGAAGATTGACTGGTGTGGAAGGTGCTCCTGATCCTATACCAGAGGCAGCAGTGGAGGCTCCCCCTAGTGCTGTCCCTGATACACCACCAGTTGCGATTGCTCCAGCCACTGCTGATGAGAGGGTGGTGGTGGTAGTGGTGGTGGCCCCCGAACCTCCTGTAGCCATGGATAAGGAGATAGCGACCTCACCACTCTCACCCGGCCGGTCCTCAGCACTAACATTGCCACCTGCAAGCACCACGCACCACACCTATCACACACCCACCTGCTCATACCTACTAGACATTACACACCCAAATAGGTTTCTTACACTATTAATATAATCTATGGAGATAGATAAAGCACATTTTAGAAAGATTCCCAGCAAAATATTGAAGATGATAGGGTTAGTTGTACAGTACATAAGTATTATTTCCCAGGCTACTGTCAAATATTGGAGCAAGTTTTTGTTACAGAGCATTCATATAAGGACATGAAGTTTCGAGTAAATTATGTTTCTGAGCTATCATGACATGCATGTGCTCAATATCTTCTTAAAGGAATCAGTCAAATTACAATAAAATGCCTAGCTTTTAAAACACGATTATATACATAATTCTACCTCTTTAGTCCAGCTAATTACTGCATTGTATTTTCTGTGCCAACTTTACTTTTTGCTTTCAGGTGCCTCTCCATTACTACACTAGTATAAATATTGCTTAATTTTATATCTGATTAATATACATCACTATATTTCAATAAATTGATTAAAAAAAAACATAAACTGTTAACCCTTTGACTGTCGCAAGCCCCTTTCTGAAACTGTCATTCTATGTCGCAAAATTTTTGGAAAAAAAAAAAAAAAAAAAATTCTTATGAAATGATAGAGAATCTTTTCCTGATGGTAATGACACCAAAAGTACGAAATTTGGTCGAAAACTCCCAGAATTACGCTCCAACGAAGTTAGTGGTCTCAGGAACATACTCATCGGTGATTTTGCCGACTTTGAGCCCTGCTTTTGGCCAATTCCATTGTTCTAGTTGACCAAACTCATAGCTATTTCTTTAGAACCCCATTTTTCCTATGAGTTGAGTACAAGAAACTGCCCATTTACTGATTTGAACTACCCAATAAAGTGGTCAGAAATTGGCAATTTGGCCAATTTCACACAAATTAAAAAAGATGCCATTTCAAAATAGGGTCCAGAATAAACAATGTAGACATTCTTGGCACTAAAATAACATATCCTCTGTTCATTAATCACATCTCTAGGCCCCTCTTATATTACTATTGCTTTCTATTTTGATTTTTTATTCATACAAATAAATACAAAATTTACTGTAATGCAGACTACTGCATTATTGAAAAAATGGTATAAATAATATCAGTGCACTAGTGAAAGAATATTAGACTCCCCAGTTGACGTGTATTGGACATGTGGTGTGATTTGCTTACTCCTGAACATTGGTAAAAATTTAACATTTCCGCTACTTTGAGCTCAATTTCAGGGTCGTTTTCATCGTGAAACTTATCAAAATCATCTCTATTTCTGTAACATGTTTTCCATTTTATCACATGAGACCATGAAAACGAGAATACAACAATAAATACTATACGAAAATACACCTCAAAGTCGGCGTCTTAAACCAAAAAACAGTCAGTTTTTTTTTTCTCAATATGCACTGTGTGCTGCAGGATTTATTTTATGTGGTGCACACTGACCACACAGACGCATTCTCTCACATGTGGGCCTACCAGCTTTCTCCTGCTTGATTTGAAGCCGCTAGAATTATTGAGTATGTATACGTCCGAAACACTGGCTCGTAAGACGTATATATATATATATGACCAAAACAGTCGAAGGGTTAATTAACCCTTTCACTATCTCACAGATCTACGTTACTGGTGCCAGTGTCACTCACCTAGATGTTTTAAGTACAGAAACCTCAAATATGCTTTAAGAGGTCAATTTTGGCCTACAAATGAGACAATGGGTCTGTGCTATGGGTGTGTAAAGTGTATAAAAAAAAAAAAAAAGGATCCTGCCCCCACACAATGCATGATGAGGAAAGTAAACCTCTGATCCTGTGCTAGATTTATAAAAGTGACTTTGAAGTTTTTTCTAGGATGATTTTAATGGTTTTGCAAACTATTTCAAGGTATCAATTCACAGAATGGAAGACACTATTGAGATAAGAGACAAGTTCAATTTCAGTAATGGAAGAACTGAAGTTTCAAATAGGGCTCAAAGTAGCAGAAATATTCTATTTTTGACTATTTTCTTGAGGAAGGGTAAGACCCAACCCTCACCCTCCATGGTCTGTATTATACACAAATAACCCGCACATAAAAGAGAGAAGCTTACGACGACGTTTCAGTCCGACTTGGACCATTTACAAAGTCACACTTTGTAAATGGTCCAAGTCGGACCGAAACGTCGTTATAAGCTTCTCTCTTTTATGTGCGGGTTATTTGTGCATCGTTCCAGTCACAGTATTGTGCCTTTTTTTGTTATTTATGGTCTGTATTATGGGTTTTCTCCTTTTTTACTAAGTCTGCTTCATTTATTGAGTTTCCCTAAACCATGACAAATCCTTCCTGGTTATATTTTAATTCCCGAGAAATAAGGCAAAACTTCAGTTTTTTTGTGCGTGGTGATGGATTCAAAATGGAGAGCAAGTGTAATAAAGAAGTTGTCCGAGTGTGATTAATGAACAAACGATAGATTTATTTATTTGCTGGAATGCATACAATGTTCATTGTTTGACTATTTTTAAACTAGAATTGCCAAATTTTGTATAAAAATTTGACAAATTACTAGTTACTGCATGCTTTATAGGGTAGTTCTGATAGTTGAATGAGTGGTTTCCCATTCATTCAAAAGAATGAAAAGCATACTAGCAAAATAGGTAAGAATTCTGTCAAACTGAGTAATGGAATTGGCTTAAATTAGGACTCAACATTGGTGAAATCACCAATGCACAAATTATACTCAAGACAGCCAAATTTGCACCTGCATAATTGTGTAAATTTTCCATCAAATTTTGCATTTTTGGTGTCATTACTTTCAGAAAAAGATTACAATTTCAGAAGAATTTTCTTTTTGAAAAATCCTAACACTGTCAGCAGTTTTAATTTTGGGGTTAAAAATGAACAGGTAACGAAAAATAGAGTTTAAAACATTGAAGATATTTAGAACTAAAACACTGAAGATAGTAGTAGCAAGGTGAAATGAACATTAAGAGAATGAATTAAAATAAGATAAAAGAGAACACAAGTGTCAGTGAAATTGATGGAAGGATCTGGCTAAATAAAACATGGATGAATGGGTTAACCCTTCAAGGGTCCGTCCCATTGTTCTACAGCTTTGAAGCCTGGGTCCAAGCCATAGAACTACAGCTTGAGCTCAGCTCACTCAGATAAGCTGTAAGCGGTAATTTTGGGCCTAGATATGAGAGAATACATCTATGTGGTAAGTGTGCACAACATAAAACAAATACTGCAGCACACAGTGAATAATGAGAAAAAAAAAAACTATGATCGTATTTTTGGAATAAAACAGCGACTTTGCGGTGTTGTTCTGTATGTTTTTTTACAGTTGTACAATTGTATTTCTTGGTCTCATTTGATAGAATGGAAGATATATTATAGAAACAGATGATTTTGATTAGTTTTAGTACTGAAAATTGCTTGAAACTGAGCTCAAAATAGCAGAAATGTTCAATTTTTGCCAATGCTCAAGAGTAAACAAATGACGTCACATGTCTAATACACGTCAGCTGGTGGGCCTAATATACATTCACAAATGTGCTGATATTATTTATACAATTATTACAATACTGCATAACAATAACTCTTCTATTTTTTGGTGTGAATAAAAATTCATTATGTGAATAATAAATCAAAATGGAATTAATTTGCAAAGCCTACAAATGAAACTAATAAACAGAGGAAATGTTGGTTTAGTGCCAGGAATGCCTGCACTGTTTATTCTGGACCCTACTTTGAAATTATATTTTGAACTTTGTGTTAAATTGGCCAAATTACCTAATTCCGATCACTTTATTGGTTAGCTGAAACAGTTGACTGGGCAATTTCTTGTGCTCAATCGATAAAATAGAAGGAATACTAGCGAAATAGCTAAAAAGTTGGTCGACTGGAATGATGTAAATGATCTAAAATGGGAGTCAAAGTCGGCAAAATCGCTGATGCATAAATATCGCTGACGCAGCAAAATTCGCAAGAGCGTAATTTCGTCAATTTTCCATCAAATTGGCAGGGTGACCCAAAACGAAAATCCCCAAAAAGAAAATATTTTCACCATTCAACACTTTCACCTCACTCACACATAATCACTATTTTTGCAGAGGCACCCAGATACAACAGTTTAGAAGCATATACAAAACATATACAGTGGACCCCCGGTTAACGATATTTTTTCATTCCAGAAGTATGTTCAGGTGCCAGTACTGACCGAATTTGTTCCCATAAGGAATATTGTGAAGTAGATTAGTCCATTTCAGACCCCCAAACATACATGTACAAACGCACTTACATAAATACACTTACATAATTGGTCGCATTGGGAGGCGATCGTTAAGCGGGGGTCCACTGTATATCATATCAATCCAAACTGCCAATATCCCAAACCCCTCCTTTAAAGTGCAAGCACTGTACTTCCTATTTCCGGTACTCAAGTCCAGCTATATAAAAATAACCTGTTTCCCTGAATCCCTTCACTAAATATTACCCTGCTCACACTCCAACAGCTCGTCAGGTCCCAAAAACCATTCGTCTCCATTCATTCCTAACACACTCATGCACGCTTGCTGGAAGTTCAATCCTCTCGTCCACAAAACCTCCTTTACCCCCTCCCTACAACCTTTTTGAGGATGACCCCTACCCTGCCTTCCTTCCCCTACAGATTTATATGCAATCCATGTCATTCTACTTTGATCCAGTCTCTCTAAATGACCAAACCACCTCAACAACCCCTCTTCAGCCCTCTGACTAATACTTTTATCAACTCCATGCCTTTTCCTAATTTTCACACTCCAAATTCTCTGCATAATATTTACACCACACATTGCCCTTAGACAGGACATCTCCACTGCCACCAACCACCTCACTGCAGAATTTACTACCGAAGCATCACACCCATATAAGAGTGTTGGTACCACTATACTTTCATACATTCCCCTCTTTGCCTATATTGAAACGTTTTTTTTGTCTCCACATATACCTCAATGCACCACTCGTCTTTTTTCCTTCATCAATTCTATGGTTAACCTCATCCTTCATAAACCCATCTGCTGACACGTCAACTCCCAAATATCTGTAAACATTACTTCTTCCATCCTCCCTCTCTCCAATGTGATATCCAATTTTTCTTTATCTAAATCATTTGATACCCTCATCACCTTACTCTTATCAATGTTCACTGTCAATTTTCTACCTTTACACACCCTCCTAAACTTGTCCACTAATCTTTGCAACTTTTCTTTAGAATCTCCCATAAGCATAGTATCATCAGCAAAAAGTAGCTGTGCCAACTCCCATTTTGTACTTGATTCCCCATAATTTAATCTCACCCTTCTCCCCCATAATTTAATCCCACCCTTCTCCCCAACACCCTAGCATTTACTTATTTTACAACCCCAATCTATAAATATATTAAACAACCATGGTGACATTACACATCCCTATCTATGACCTACTTTTACTGGGAAGGAATCTCCCTCTCTTCTACACACCCTAACCTGAACCTCACTATCCTCACAAAAACTCTTTACAGCATTTATTAACTTACCACCTGTTCCACATACTTGCAACATCTGCCACATTGCTCCGCTATCCACTCTATCATATGCCTTTTCTAAATCCATAAATGCAATGAAAACTTCCTTACCTTTATCTAAATACTGTTCACACATACGCTTCAATGTAAACACTTGATCTACACATCTCCTACCCACTCTAAAGCCTCCTTGCTCATCTGCAATCCTACTGTCTGTCTGTCTTTTAGTTCTTTCAATAATAACCCTACAGTACACTTTACCTGTTATACTCAGTAAACTTATTCCTCTATAATTTTTACAATCTCTTTTGTCCCCCTTCCCTTTACATAAAGTAACTATACATGGTCTCTGCCAGTCCCGAGGTACCTTCCCCTCGTTCATATATTTTATTATTTTTTTTTTTTATCACACTGGCCGATTCCCACCAAGGTAGGGTGGCCCGAAAAAGAAAAACTTTCACCATCATTCACTCCCTCACTGTCTTGCCAGAAGCGTGCTTTACACTACAGTTTTTAAACTGCAACATTAACACCCCTCCTTCAGAGTGCAGGCACTGTACTTCCCATCTCCAGGACTCAAGTCAGGCCTGTCGGTTTCCCTGAACCCCTTCATAAATGTTACTTTGCTCACACTCCAACAGCACGTCAAGTATTAAAAACCATTTGTCTCCATTCACTCCTATCCCTTCCTTCCACTACAGACTGATACACTCTTGAAGTCACTCTGTTTCGCTCCATTCTCTCTACATGTCTGAACCACCTCAACGACCCTTCCTCAGCCCTCTGGACAACAGTTTTGGTAATCCCGCACCTCCTCCTAACTTCCAAACTACGAATTCTCTGCATTATATTCACACCACACATTGCCCTCATACATGACATCTCCACTGCCTCCAGCCTTCTCCTCGCTGCAACATTCATCACCCATGCTTCACACCCATATAAGAGCATTGGTAAAACTATACTCTCATACATTCCCCTCTTTGCCTCCAAGGACAAAGTTCTTTGTCTCCACAGACTCCTAAGTGCACCACTCACCCTTTTCCCCTCATCAATTCTATGATTCACCTCATCTTTCATAGACCCATCCGCTGACACGTCCACTCCCAAATATCTGAATACATTCACCTCCTCCATACTCTCTCCCTCCAATCTGATATCCAATCTTTTTGTTATCCTCATAACCTTACTCTTTCTTGTATTCACTTTTAATTTTCTTCTTTTGCACACCCTACCAAATTCATCCACCAATCTCTGCAACTTCTCTTCAGAATCTCCCAAGAGCACAGTGTCATCAGCAAAGAGCAACTGTGGCAACTCCCACTTTATGTTTGATTCTTTATCTTTTAACTCCACGCCTCTTGCCAAGACCCTCGCATTTACTTCTCTTACAACCCCATCTATAAATATATTAAACAACCACGGTGACATCACACATCCTTGTCTAAGGCCTACTTTTACTGGGAAATAATTTCCCTCTTTCCTACATACTCTAACTTGAGCCTCACTATCCTCGTAAAAACTCTTCACTGCTTTCAGTAACCTACCTCCTACACCATACACCTGCAACATCTGCCACATTGCCCCCCTATCCACCCTGTCATATGCCTTTTCCAAATCCATAAATGCCACAAAGACCTCTTTAGCTTTATCTAAATACTGTTCACTTATATGTTTCACTGTAAACACCTGGTCCACACACCCCCTACCTTTCCTAAAGCCTCCTTGTTCATCTGCTATCCTGTTCTCCATCTTACTCTTAATTCTTTCAATAATAACTCTACCATACACTTTACCAGGTATACTCAACAGACTTATCCCCCTATAATTTTTGCACTCTCTTGTCCCCTTTGCCTTTATACAAAGGAACTATGCATGCTCTCTGCCAATCCCTAGGTACCTTACCCTCTTCCATACATTTATTAAATAATTGCACCAACCACTCCAAAACTATATCCCCACCTGCTTTTAACATTTCTATCTTTATCCCATCAATCCCGTCTGCCTTACCCCCTTTCATTTTACCTACTGCCTCACGAACTTCCCCCACACTCACAACTGGCTCTTCCTCACTCCTACAAGATGTTATTCCTCCTTGCCCTATACCCGAAATCACAGCTTCCCTATCTTCATCAACATTTAACAATTCCTCAAAATATTCCCTCCATCTTCCCAATACCTCTAACTCTCCATTTAATAACTCTCCTCTCCTATTTTTAACTGACAAATCCATTTGTTCTTTAGGCTTCCTTAACTTGTTAATCTCACTCCAAAACTTTTTCTTATTTTCAACAAAATTTGTTGATAACATCTCACCCACTCTCTCATTTGCTCTCTTTTTACATTGCTTCACCACTCTCTTAACCTCTCTCTTTTTCTCCATATACTCTTCCCTCCTTGCATCACTTCTACTTTGTAAAAACTTCTCATATGCTAACTTTTTCTCCCTTACTACTCTCTTTGCATCATCATTCCACCAATCGCTCCTCTTCCCTCCCGCACCCACTTTCCTGTAACCACAAACTTCTGCTGAACACTCTAACACTACATTTTTAAACCTACCCCATACCTCTTCGACCCCATTGCCTATGCTCTCATTAGCCCATCTATCCTCCAATAGCTGTTTATATCTTACCCTAACTGCCTCCTCTTTTAGTTTATAAACCTTCACCTCTCTCTTCCCTGATGCTTCTATTCTCCTTGTATCCCATCTACCTTTTACTCTCAGTGTAGCTACAACTAGAAAGTGATCTGACATATCTGTGGCCCCTCTATAAACATGTATATCCTGAAGTCTACTCAACAGTCTTTTATCTACCAATACATAATCCAACAAACTACTGTCATTTCACCCTACATCATATCTTGTATACTTATTTATCCTCTTTTTCTTAAAATATGTATTACCTATAACTAAACCCCTTTCTATACAAAGTTCAATCAAAGGGCTCCCATTATCATTTACACCTGGCACCCCAAACTTACCTACCACACCCTCTCTAAAAGTTTCTCCTACTTTAGCATTCAGATCCCCTACCACAATTACTCTCTCACTTGGTTCAAAGGCTCCTATACATTCACTTAACATCTCCCAAAATCTCTCTCTCTCCTCTGCATTCCTCTCTTCTCCAGGTGCATACACGCTTATTATGACCCACTTTTCGCATCCAACCTTTACTTTAATCCACATAATTCTTGAATTTACACATTCATATTCTCTTTTCTCCTTCCATAACTGATCCTTCAACATTACTGCTACCCCTTCCTTTGCTCTAACTCTCTCAGATACTCCAGATTTAATCCCATTTATTTCCCCCCACCGAAACTCCCCTACCCCCTTCAGCTTTGTTTCGCTTAGGGCCAGGACATCCAACTTCTTTTCATTCATAACATCAGCAATCATCTGTTTCTTGTCATCCGCACTACATCCACGCACATTCAAGCATCCCAGTTTTATAAAGTTTTTCTTCTTCTCTTTTTTAGTAAATGTCTACAGGAGAAGGGGTTACTAGCCCATTGCTCCCGGCATTTTAGTCGCCTCATACGACACGCATGGCTTACAGAGGAAAGATTCTTTTCCACTTCCCCATGGACAATAGAAGAAATAAAGAAGAACAAGAGCTATTTAGAAAAAGGAGAAAAACCTAGATGTATGTATATATATATATGCATGTACGTGTCTGTGAAGTGTGACCAGAGTGTAGGTAGGAGTAGCAAGATATCCCTGTTATCTAGCGTGTTTATGAGACAGACAAAAGACACCAGCAATCCTACCATCATGTAAAACAATTACAGGCTTTCGTTTTACACTCACTTGGCAGGATGGTAGTACCTCCCTGGGTGGTTGCTGTCTACCAACCTACTACCTGTACATTTATTAAACAAAAATACCAACCACTCCAACACTACATCCCCCTTGCTTTTAACATTTCTGTCATGATCCCATCAGTTCCAGCTGCTTTACCCCCTTTCATTCTACTTAATGCCTCACACGCCTTCCCCACACTCACATCCTGCTCTTCTTCACTTCTAAAAGATGGTACACCTCCCTGGCCAGTGCATGAAATTACCGCCTCCCTTTTTTCGTCAACATTTAAAAGTTCCTCAAAATATTCCCGCCATCGCTGTAAAATGAAACATAACCCTTTTTTTCACTTTCAATGCAAATAAAAGCCTGATAATATGTTTACACTATGATATGAGCAATAGAACTAGGCCTAAAAAATGTATATACAGTACACACATTGCTTACCTTAAAATATTTTCGTCCTTAGTTTTTAGTAAGTGGTGAATATATTTATTGTAGGAAGTCTGAATAAATGAAGAATAGGTATAATTGAAAACCTCTGAAGCAATGTAAAGCAAGGCCTGCTTGCATTAGGTATTTTCATTAATCCATCTATGACATCAGCCAGGGTATGTTGCTGTGAGCCAGCGTATGTTGCTGTACTGCATTAATGTTAAGATAATTTGTTTAGTGTCAGTAGTCACTCCCAGCTGGATGCTCAATACCTGTTCCACTGCCAGACTAATATGTTTCCATCTGAGCTGATATGACCGTGTCTATTACATGTCCACTCAAAAATACCATTTACAGAATTTGTGCACTCTGCGTCTGTATACTGGGAATTTTTACATTCATTTTACTTTAATATTGATTTTTTTAGGCCTAGCTCCACTGAACACTTTATATATGTTGAAGATAAATTCAAAGCAAGCAGCGGTGTCAAAGGTTCAGGGAAAGAAGTCAACTTCATAACAACGAAGTGCAGGGTGAAGCAGCAAGTGCCGACATTGTAGCTGCAGAAAATTATCCACATGAGCTAAATTAAATAATTCAATGTGGTGACTATACCAAACAACAAACTTTTAATGTGGATGAAACTGCATTATTTTGGTAAGAAGATGCTCTCTTAAGACATTTATTTCTAAAGAAGAGAAGTCAATGCCTGGCTTCAAAGCTGCAAAACACAAACAAACAAAATTTATTTCTTTATATAATATAAAAAAATGTAGTTTTACATGTAATAAAACACTGTTAAGCACAAATAATTAAGACATACTAACACTCTTGCTAGGGGCTAATACTACTCACTATAAGCTAAAGACAAAAATATTTTAAGGAAAGTAATGTGTGTACTGAATGAGCATTTTATTGTTTTACTGTTTTTTAGACCTAGTTCTATTAATTTAACATATAATAGTGTAAACATGTTCTCAGGTATTTATATGTAATATTTAAAAGTGAAAACAGTGGTGATTAACAATACAGCAATTTTGGCTTTACAGCAGTAGCCTGGAACCTAACTCATTACATAATCAGGGCCCTCCTCTACACTAATTTTTCCTTTGTTTTCTATTGAAATACATTCTTATATTGGTTTCCCATTAAAATGCATAAATTCCATAAAACTATAACTAATACATTAGCTACATTCTGCAGTTAAAACTTGCTCAATAATGACTTCTCTTAGCCCATTACACATTAAACAACATGGGAGCAACTTCAAAATACTGACATATGCATAAAGCAGCAACATATCATCATTACTTTGAGAAAAAAAAGGAAGTGAAAAATCCCTCCACCACATTCAAATAATTTAAATTCACACACAGCTTTATACAGCAAATTTCAATGACATAATTTTCACTCGATCAAGCAAGCATTTAAACCTTTCACCAAATTGATAGTGAAATATTCTCACTTTTATCAAATGATGCAATTACAGTAATCCCCAGATTAGCAACATTACTTTATGTAAGTGACTAGGCATAAATAAGTGAATTTGTTAGGCAAAAGCCAGTTTTTCCCCATACACTCCTAGTAACCTCTAAAATGTACCTCTGTATGTATGCTCAAATTACTAAATAAATAAATAAATAAATATGGTTCTGTCACTTTGAAGATAAAATTCCTGTAACATAAATAAAAATACAAAAAAATGCCCAGTCTTTAAACAATTTTTTAATAGCAAAATGGGAGCCTACCATGTTTACACCCAATGCTAATACACAAAAATTCTACATATTTCAGCAAAGTGAAAAAAAAAAAAAGTAAGTGTGGGGCTCCCATCACCTATATGAGATAAAGTATTACTCAGCTCCAACACATCTCTCCTTCAGTTGCTAATACAAAACAGCAATCGTCACTGGTATTTATTCTGTTAACCTTACTGTAGCATGAGACACTTGTGCAACACTTGGGTATCTTTATTCTGGAAATGTTTCACCAGCCAGTGGCTACTTCAGTCCAATGCAGAAAACAGTGGAAGATGAGGAAGAATTTGAGGTAATCAGTCTGTCAGTCTTTATCAAGATTAATGGACTGAACACATCAACTCTAGGCTGAGGGGATGATTACTTTAAACTCAAGTAATTATTCCCTCAGCCTATAGTTGATGTGTTCAGTCCATCAATCTTGATAAAGATTGACAGACTGACAGACTGATTACCTCAAACTCTTCCTCATCTTCCACTGTTTTCTGCATTGGACTCAAGAAGTCACTGGCTGGTGAAACTTTTCCAGAATAAATTTAGGTACCCAAATGTGTCTCATTTATCAACTTGTCAGTTTTATAAACCATTTATTCAAACCTTACTGTATTTTGCAATAGGCATGCACAAAATTTACTGGCATGTACCATAATCATATGTTTACAAGTTGCTGATGATTATACAATAATCAAGGTTGTAATGTAATAGGTATTTAATATATTAAAGTCTGCTTGCAAGAATGAATCTCCATTAAATATTTAACAATGGAAAATTGGATTATGCCTAATGTAAATCTCACTTATGTCACCAGGCTGCTAACCAGGGATCAATGTACACATTAAAAAAAAAAAAAAAAAATTATTGATTTGATAATTCTTATCAAAACTCACCTGGCAATCTTCCACCAGACCCTGCAACAAAAATTCCAAAAATAAGTTATCAATACGAAAACAATAATGGATATTTTTTTTTGCAGCTATTCATTGTATGGCACATAAATTTATAATAGGCAAATAAATATGTGTGCACATATGTACACACATACATATACATACATATATACATATACATACATACTCATACATATATACATATACGTATACATATACATATACGTATACGTATACATATATACATACATACATACACATCGCTACATACATATACACACACACACACACATACATACAGCAACAATAACAACAGCCTTTCCATCTCTATGATAATTTCTCTGCCTTTACTGACTAGCTCAGCCACTTTAATACTCTTTATTTTTTAATCACACTGTCTGCCTCCCACCGAGGTAGAGAGACCTGAAAAAGAAACACACGTCACCATCCGTCTTGCCAGAGTTCATAGATACTACAGTTCAGATGCCCTTTCAAAACTACAAATATCCCCACCCTTCCTTAGAGTGCAGATAATGTACTTCCCATCTCCAGGACTCAAAACTCATTCTGGCTAACTGGTTTACCTGACTTCTTTCACAAAATGTTACCTTGTTTACACTACAACAGCTTGTCAGGACCCAAAAACCATTTGCCTCCATTCCTAACTAACATGTTCACACATGTCTGCTTTATGTCCAAGCCCCATGCACACAAAGCCTCCTTTATCCCTCCCTCCACCCTTTCCTAGGATGACCCCCCACTCCAGCCTTCTGAACCACCTCAACAACCCCAACTCAGCCCTCTGGATAATACTTAAGTAATCCTGCACCTCCTCCTAATCTCCAAACTACAAATTCTCTGCATAATATTTACAGTACACATCTCCACTGCCTCCAGTCTTCTCCTTGCTGCAACATTCACAACCCATGATTCACATCCATAAAAGAGTGTTGGTACCACTATACTCTCACATATTCCCCTCTTTGCCTCCATGGATAACACTGTCTCCACAGATGCCTTAATGCACTACCCACCTTCCAGTCATCAATTCCATGGTTCACTTAATTTTTCATACACCCAACCACTGACACATCCACTCCCAAATACCTGAACACATTCACTTTCTCCATATGCCCTCCCTCCAATCTGACATCCAATTTTTCATTTCCTAACTTGTTGGATACCCTCATCATCTTCCTCTTATCTATGCTCACTTTCAACTTCCTTTACACACTCTCACAAACTCAAATGCATACATACATACACAAGTACATACATACATATACATACTTCTCTGTTCTTTCAACAAACCGGCCGTTTCCCACCAAATACATTCATACATATACACACACATTCAAGAGTGTATCAGTCTGTAGTGGAAGGAAGGCGGGGTAGGGGTCGGCCTAGAAAGGGTTGGAGGGAGGGGGTAAGGGAGGTTTTGTGTGCGAGGGGCTTGGACTTCCAGCAGGCATGCGTGAGCGTGTTTGATAGGAGTGAATGGAGACAAATGGTTTTTAATACTTGACGTGCTGTTGGAGTGTGAGCAAAGTAACATTTATGAAGGGATTCAGGGAAACCGGCAGGCCGGACTTGAGTCCTGGAGATGGGAAGTACAGTGCCTGCACTCTGAAGGAGGGGTGTTAATGTTGCAGTTTAAAAACTGTAGTGTAAAGCACCCTTCTGGCAAGACAGTGATGGAGTGAATGATGGTGAAGGTTTTTCTTTTTCGGGCCACCCTGCCTTGGTGGGAATCGGCCAGTGTGATAATAATAATAAACACACACATTCATACACACAAATGCACACACACACACACACACACACACACAGGAGCTGAGATTCAATACCTGCAATCACATACAGGTGAGTAAACGTGCACAAGACGCACGCACGCACGCACGCACACACGCACGCACACACTCATACACACAAAAAATAACCTAAATATATTGAAGGAAATGGTTGACAGAAAAAAAGACAGTATTGTTTTCAGCTGCATTGAAAATAATTAACATTAAAGACAGACAGAGATGAAGTACACCAAATTAGCAAGATTACAAACTGTTTTGAAAATTTAAACAATAAATAACACAGCAAAACATAGGCACATATGAAAATACATGAGACAAAAAAAGCTACTACAACTAACTTTCGCTTAGGTCATAAATACGGAAATAATTTTGGTGTGTGTTTGGGAAATAAGGGAACTGCATGGGTACAATGACATATCAATTAGACCAGACCTGTCAGAGGAGGAAAGGTTAAAATTTAAATAATTTGCTAACACTGCCAAAATGGAAAATAATATCAGTGAGGAAAATAAAATCTTTTCTATATGGAGTAATTGATTCAAACTCTCAAGTTTGATTGCATGGTTTCAAGAAGATTAATACAATAAATCTCCATTAAACCAAACAAAAAAAAGAAAAAAAAAAAGGAGAAAAACTCAAAGCTGTCATATACAAATGCAGATGAGTAATTTCAAAAGAACTACAATTAACCCTCTGAGGGTCGACAGGCCCTCTCCGAAACTCGTTGTCAGGGTCGGCCAAATTTAAAAAAAAAAAAAATTATTTTCTCTTACGAAAAGATAGAGAATCTTTTCCCGATCATAAAGACACCAAAAGTTTGAAATTTGATAGAAAACTTACGGAATTATGCTCTCGCAAAGTTAGCGGTCTCGGCGATGTTTACGCATCGGCGATTTTGCCCACTTTGAGCCCCATTTTCGGCCAATTTCACTGTACTAGTCGACAAAAAACATGAATATTTCGCTAGAACTCCATTTTTTCTATCGAATGGGTGCAAGAAACCACCCATTTATGAAATTCAACTATCCAGTACAGTGGTCAGAATTTAGCAATTTTGCCAATTTCACACAAATTTCAAAAGATGCCAATTTCCGAATAGGGTCCAGAATAAACAAGAAAGACATTCCTGGCACTAAAATGACATTTCCTCTAGTCATTAGTCACGTCTCAAGGCCCCTCTTATATTCTTTTGCTTTCCACTTTGAATTTTTATTCTCACAAAAAATATAAGATTTACTGTTATGCAGACTACTGCATTAGTGTAAAAAATGGTATAAATATTATTGGTGCACTTGTGAAAGAATATTAGACTCACCAGTTGACGTGTATTGCACGCTTGGCACAATTTGTTTACTTTTGAAGTTTGGTAAAAATCGAACATTTCTGCTACTTTGAGCTCAATTTCAAGGCACCTTTCATTGTAAAACCAGTCAAAATCATCTCAATTTCTGTAATATGTCTTCCATTCTATAAAATGAGACCAAGAAAACTAGACTACAACAATAAATACCATACGAAAATACACTGCAAAGTCGCTGATTTATTCCAAAAAAATGGTCAAAGTTTTTTTTTTCTCATTATGCACTGTGTGCTGCAGGATTTTTTTTAGACTGTGCACACTGACCACATAGACCCAGTCTTTCATATGAAGGCCTACCAGCTTTCTCCCACTAGATTTGAGGCCGCTAGAATTTATGCGTACTAGTACGTCAAAAACCCCTACGCGTAAGACGTACTAGTACGACCAAAACCCTCAAAGGGTTAAGGGACATTATATATGCTTCTTGACATAAAGCACCCAGGGAGGTATTACAGTCATGTCATGTAAGTGTAAACTGGAAGCTTGCTCAACCTTTTGCATTGTGGGATTGCTCTGATTATTTACAGGGTTCTTTTTTGGTGCTCATCCATCAAGTTGGTATCTATACCATTTCCCTCCATAGTGTCCACTTGTATTGCCTTGGTAAATGATCCCTAAATTTAAAACTAACTATAGGATTTATTCAAAATGTGCCAATGGATTTCCCAAGCCCAAATCTCTCTTCTTTCTTAACATTCTTTTTTAATGTCTCTGTTAACCAAATTAGTCATTTCTAAACAAATGTGACTTCAAACATTAAAGGCACCAAAATATGAAATAAAATTTATTACATTATAAGACAAAATTTTGTGGTATCTGCTGGTTCTAATATTGTTGGGCTCTCTAAAATCCTAATCTCTGTAAATTAGTGGGTTCAGCTGTATAACATTGTTAAGCACAACCAGAACAGCCAAAATAAGGGAGTATGAGAAGATGCACCCCTAGGAACCCTCTAGTACTGTGCACAATTGCTAGACAACCAGATCCTCCTGTATGTCTGCCTGAAGCAAACAATCCTGCAACAATCCCCAAGCAAACTTAAGATTGAGTACCTCCCTGAAGAGAAAGATCTTCCTCTTCAAGAAGCCAGAGTGCTAGCAATTTCACCTTGTGATATGCAAAAATGAAGGAAAAGGTTGTAAAGATGGAGAATACAATTCTGAGTAAGAAACAACTGAAGACCAAACAGTAGAAGCTTCCCCATCATGATGCTCAAGATCAGCAAAACTATGAGAAAGAGAGGGCAACCTGTGAAGTTCAAAACAGTGAGGAGAGAGATGTGAATGAATCAACACACTTTTAAATGCAACTAAGACCCAGAATAATGTACACCTACCATCCGACTTACGACCGAGCTTGGTTCCGACCAATCGGTCGTAAGTCAAAATGGACGTAAGTCGAACTTGACTAATGAATACCAACATCACATTTTTGTAATGACTTTATTTTATTGTTTTATTTTGGTATTTCATTTTTTACTTTACTTTTTATGCTGTTAGTACTGTATTTTATACTGTAAGGTTTAGGATAAACACTGTGTACAACACAAACAGTTGTTTATTTCCCAGAAATTTGGCATAAAAAACACGGTCTTAAGTCAGATGGTAGGTATACGAGTATTGTGTAGTAATTGACAAATTGTGTATGTCAAAGAGCAATGGGGATTGCAAGGGACCAAAGTATATGGTGCTTATGTCCCTGGGTATGTGTCAAAAAGTCCAACAGAGGGCAAATTTGTTCCACATTAATGACCATAAGAAAGTCATCCCTGGATATTTCTTGGCAAGGCACTCATAGCTTTCTTTCTCCACATGCAAAACTTCCTGGGCAGCTGAGTAGTCATAAGAGTTGGTGAGCCAAGAGGAGCAAATGGCTATGACAAACTGGTGTCCCTGATAAACAGAATTGATTTACAAATCCTAATTTAGGTCTTAGTTCCACCAGGGATTGATGAGATGTCAATTGTGGAATTATCTATAGTGTAGAAGTGGAAGGCAATGACCTGAGTGAAGTGGTTCAAGTCCCATAGTGGTTCAACTGCCCAGCTACTGAGAGATGGAACTGTCCATAAATCTGAGAAATATTAAATATAATGAAGGCAGCAAGAGAAGTTTAATTACAGAAAATGTGTGAAATAGTCCTTATTGGAGTGTTCTGATGTGAGTGAAGGTATGATAACGTGCTGGTTGTGTTCCTAATGAATCAACATTGTGCCACAGCAGAATCCCTGAGTTAAGTTAAACTCTTCTTTGTCTTTTGTAATGCTTATTAATTAACCTGTCCTTGTTTTGGTCACCTCTTGATATTAGTTCTATTGTGCCTGAGAGGATATCTATTTGTAGTTACAGGACCAAAGCTATGCTCACACTGTTTGATGTTCAATAATACATTCTAATTTATTTTAGTTTCCATTAGTAGTAGCATACACTACCTACTCCTCCATCCCATTCAGACTATCTACCATTATCAGTGAAGAAAAACATCTGTAGTATACTTTCTATATTTATATTTTAAATGTGAAATACCGATGTTTTTGCTTTCCCTGATCATGATGCCATGAAATATTCCTTATCTATTTTCTTGTATTTTTTATGAACTTATATACTGTTGCTGCTGTTGTACTGCACAGACCCCATTCCCATTTTACAGCATTCATTTTGTGAGAGTACTAGCATTAATTTCTGGTCTTTGTGTACAGCTTTTTATAAAGTGAAGTTTCAATGGGTTACATGAACATATACAAATGTGTTTAATCACAAATAATAAAAAATAGTACAACACATTTGGCAGTGAGAGGGGGTCTTGGAAAATCCAGGCAATGTTGAACGCAGCACTAGCAAACACATTATGGGTAGTGTGAGAATGGGTTAACTAACAGAGGGCATTTCCAACACCTTTAGTCTTTCAGATTAAATTATATTTCCTCACTCTGCAATCCACTTTCTGGCGTGTACTCACCTATTTGTGGTTGCAGGGGTCAAATCATAGCTCCTGGCCCCACCTCTTCAGTGATTGCTACTAGGTCCTCTCTCTCCCTGCTCCATGAGCTTTATCAAACCTCGTCTTAAAACTATGTATGGTTCTTGCCTCCACTACGTCACTTTCCAGGCTATTCCACTTCCTGGCAACTCTATGACTGAAGAAATACTTCCTAACATTCCTTTGACTCATAGGAGTCTTCCATTTCCAATTGTGACCCCTTGTTTTTGTGTCCCATCTCTAGAACATCCTGTCTTTGTCCACCTTGTCATTTCCTTGTAGTATTTTACATGTCATTATCATGTCTCCCCTGACCCCTCTGTCCTCCAGTGTCGTCAGGCCGATTTCCCTTAACCTTTCTGCATAGCGCAATCCCCTTAGCTCTGGAACCATTGTTGTTGTAAACCTTTGCACTTTCTCTAATTTCTTGATGTGCTTGATCAGGTGTGGATTCCAAACTGGTGCTGCATACTCCAATATGGGCCTGATATATATGGTGTATAGAGTCTTGAACGATTCCTTACTGAGGTATCGGAATGCTTTTCTTAGGTTTGCCAGATGCCCATATGCTGCAACAGTTATCTGATTGACATGCACCACAGGAACTGTGCTCGGTGTTATACTCACCCCAAGATCTTTTTTCCTTGAGTGAGGTTTGCAGCCTTTGGCCACCTAGACTATACATGTACTCTGCCCAAAGTCTTCTTTGTCCTTCCCCAATCTTCATGACTTTTCACTCGGTGGGGTTAAATTCAAGGAGCGAGTTGCTGGACCAGGCTTGTAGCCTGTCCAGGTCTCTTTGTAGTCCTGCCTGATCATCGACTGATTTAATTCTCCTCATTAACTTCACATCATCTGCAAACAGGGACACTTCTGAGTCTATCCCTTCCATTATGTCATTCACATATGTATACCTAAAACAGCACAGGTCCTAAGACTGGCCCTTGTGGAACCTCACTCGTCACAGGCGCCCTCTATGACACCTCGTCACGTACCACGACTCGCTGTTGCCTCCCTGTCAGATATTCTCTGATCCATTGCAGTGCCTTTCCTGTTATTCATGCCTGATCCTCTAGCTTTTGCATTAACATCTTGTAAGGAACTGTATCAAATGCCTTCTTGCAGTCCAAGAAAATGCAGTCTATCCACCCCTCTCTTGTCTTACTTCTGTCACCTTGTCATATAACTCCAGTAGGTTTCTGACACAGGATTTTCCATCCCTGAAACCATGCTAGTTGTTGTTTATAACCTTGTCTCTTTCTAGGTGCTCCACCACTCTCCTCCTCAAAATCTTCTCCATGACTCGGCATACTATACATTTCAGTGACACACGTCTGTAGTTTAATGCCTCGTTTCTGTCTCCTTTCTTAAAAATTGGGACTTACATTTGCCATCTTCCATACCTTAGGTAGGTGCCCAGTTTCAATGGATGTGTTGAAGATTTTTGTTTGTGGCACACACAGCATCTCTGCTCCCCCTCTAAGGACCCATGGAGAGATGTTGTCTGGTCCCACCGCCTTCGAGGCATCAAATTCGCATAGCAGTTTCTTCACCTCCTCCTCGGCTGTGTGTATTTCATCCAGCAGCTGTTGGTGTACCTCCCTATTCTGAATTCCTGGAGTCCTTCCTGTCTCCACTGTAAATACTTCTTAAAATCTCACGTTGGGCTCCTTACATACCTCTTCATCATTTCTTGTGAATTCCCCACCTTCCTTCCTCAGCCTGATTACCTTGTCCTTGACTGTTGTTTTCCTCCTGATATGGCTATACTTTAGCTTCGGGTCAGACTTGACTTTTGATGCTATGTCATTTTCGTATTGTCACCAAGTCTCCCTTTTTATCTGTGCATATTCGTTTCTGGCTCTTCGGCTAATCTTTATTTTCCTGGGTCCTTTGTCTTCTGTACTTTTTCCATTCTCTAGTGCACTTAGTTTTTGCCTCCCTTCACCTTTGGGTGAACCAAGGACTCATTCTGGTCTTCCCATTATTTCTGTTTCCCTTGGAAACAAACCTCTCCCTTGCTTCCTTGCATTTTTTCTCACATAGTACATCATTTCTTTTACCTAGAGTTTACCTGGAGAGAATTCCAGGGTTCAACGCTCCCGCGGCCCGGTCTGTGACCAGGCCTCATTGTTTTTTCTGCCAATTCTCTCTCCCAATGAGCATCTTGCAGGAAGTTCCTCATGCCTGTGTAGTCCCCACTTTTGTAGTTTGGTTTTTCCCATCCTATTCCTGCTACCCTCTCCACTTGTAGCTCAACTATGTAATCAAAACACAGAACCATATGATCACTAGCTCCAAGGGGCCTTTTTTTTGTGATATCCTTGATGTCCAAACTACTCAAGGTGAATACTAGGCCAAGTCTTGCTGGGTCATCCTCACCTCTCTCTCTGGTAGTGTCTCTAACATGCTGATGCATGAGGTTTTCCAGTACCACATCTATCATCTTGGCTCTCCAGGTTTTGGGACCCCCATCAGGTTCCAGGTTTTACCAGTCAATCTCCTTGTGATTAAAATCGTCCATAACTAATCTCCCCAGGTGAGCTCTTCTGGCCACCTCGGCTAGTGTGTCTACCATTGCTCTGTTGCTCTCATCGTATTCTTCTCTTGGCCTCCTGCAGTTCTGTGGCTGGTTGTACATTACTGAAATTACCACCTTATGGCCCTCAGATTGAATTGTTCCTATTATGTAGTCCCTTTTGCCTACGCCATCCATTTCCTCAAATCCTCACCGGTTCTTAATGAGCAGTGCAACTCCTCCTCCCCCTCTGCTCCCTTTATCTTTCCTCAGGATTTGATAACCGGGTGGAAAGATTGCATCTGTTATCATCCTGTTGAGTTTCGTTTCTGTGAGTACTATTATGTCAGAGGATGTCTCCTTGATTCTTTCATTCCACGCCTCACATTTATTTGTTATTCCGTCTGCATTTGTATACCAAACCTTCAATTTCTTTTCCAAAATTGTGTTGGGGTGTGGGTGAATATTTGTATAAACACACACACAAACAAAATATACGCATAATGAGGTAAGAGTGATAATATTAACATGGAAGGCATTAAAGAAAAACCGGCCTTGATTGTCTATTAAAGACCGTCACCAATAAACTTAATACAAACTCTAATAAACTGATTGCAAATATGGACCTGTAGGAAAAGGGTCACTCCTGGTACACATTTTCTCTAACTGTACACATTACATAATAGGTTAACTTTTCTATAAACAATTTAATTATAGATATACATATATTAAGCAGTAGGGCACTCTCCATTATACATACACAGATGGCACTGAAAAGGATATTAATTTTTTCACATACATATAACAACTATACAAAAGCAAAGTCCCACAAACACATGAAAGACTGCTCAAGTGTACACTTAGAATCAAGCTTCAGTAACTGGGGATTGGGGTTATGGGTTTAACAAATTACATACTTCGGCTTCGAACGCTTGCACTTCTTTTACAGCGAACAGATGATCCTTGAGAAAAGAAAAATTACAAAAATAAATGTTGGAACATTTCTGAACCAAAAAAGATATGAAAGGTGGTAGTGAGAGACATGATTATTATCTGAAAGTATCAAAATTTATTTATTTCAACAGCTTGCAGCATGGATATCAATATGTGCTTGTACCATCTCATGTTATACAATAAATAATAACACATTAAGTTATTTATTGTATTGCATAGCCATGTAATTATCTACATCAATATATTAAACCTTCATCTAACTATATGGGAATGGGTGTTGACAGGTGGAGCACTGGATACAGCATACTAAACTGGCTGCCTTCAGTATCATTACTGTAATTTGACTGAAGTTATTTCCATTATATTAACATTCAAATCATATACTGAAATTAAAATAAATTACAAATATTTATTCTCTCTAGCAGCAGCCAATGAAATATGCTGCACCCGCTGCTCCACCCAATGCACTCTCACCTTCCTGCCACATTGAGTTAAAAGGCAATGCCTGAAATATTTAAGAAATCTTTCAACTTAAACAAAATTATCCTTATTTTTCTGCATTTTGTTTTCCTTCAACATTCATGTGTAATTTAGAGTAGCAGTAGTATATACACTGTACTATAAAGGTAAAATTTTGCATAAACTTTTAAACTGGGCACAATATGCACAGCTTTGTGGGGAACTAGGTATAAGATGAACTACCATAAATGCTGTCTGTCTCTACATCCAGAGTTACTCCAACTAACAAGTGTTCCTCACTTGCAGGATATGCAATGGTCCCATCTAAAAATTAAAAAAAAAAAAAATAAAAAAAAAATAAAAGGCTATTGTGTACAAAGTGTGGTGAATTTTTTCTACACTTCCAGACATCCCTAATCCAATCTTAAATTAGATTATGGCTGTCAAATATAATTCTCGTCCTCCTCCTCTGCCTCCTCTGAAATCTGATTAACTGAAAGCAACTTGATTAAATCATTGACAAGATAGTGACCATAAGCAACACTTCACAAAAATTTAAAATATGATTATTTAAAAGTGCCACTAGAGATTATAGTCACATTTCATTACAATACAATGTAAACACTTGAAGTTTTTCTAGCAGCATTCTTAAATTATGTATATAAAATGTAGAATATAGTGGAATCTCAACTTGCAAGTGTCCCAATATATGAGTTCTTCAAGATACGAGCTGTCGCTTGGTCAATTTTTTTGCTCTGAGTTACGAGCAAAAATCCGACTTACAAGTGAGCTTCCCCCTCTAGGGAGGTTCCTTAATGCTGGTGAGGGGCTCTTGATCTAGGGAATTGGTTCTGTGCTCCAGTTCCCTAAATTATGCCTGAATACCTTCCATCCCCTCCCCTCCCACAGGTGCTGTATAATCCTACGGGTTTAGCACTTCTCCACTGTAATAATAATAACGAGCGAGCTTAAGAATGTCGCCACTAGTTGGTGCAGCGAATGCCACAACATCCCACAGCAGTGCACGTGTTTACCTCGCCATGGAAGCATTTCTCATGTTTTGCATGCATTTTGTGCAGTTATTTTGCCAAATTTCTTTTTTCTAACCATGGGTCACAAGAAAGTAAGTGCAAAGGACAGTGTTGAGAAGAAAAAAAGGATGATGTCTATGGAATTGAAGCATGAAATCACAGATAAACACAAGCAAGGTGTACAGGTTGTGGACTTGGCTAGGCAGTACAAGTGTAGTACTTCTTTGTCCATATATTCATATTTGTTAAAATAATTAAAGGTGCTAATTCAGGTGCTAAAGTGTTTTATTTTCATTATTTTACTTTTATATTCATCAGCTCCTTTATTTTTAGCTTTAAAACCTTAGTCCATATATTCATATTTGTTAGTGGTTAACAGTAAATATTTTTTGTTTTTTTTGATAACTGCAACAGCTTATTTCTCTACATGCCCCTTATGAATGCAATTATCGATCCTCATATCAACCTCTTATTGAACTGCACAAATAATCCTAGCCGTAATTGCCATTACTATATTTCTAGTCAGGCTAAAACTCTACTTAATGCCAGAAAGAACATTACATTTTTCAACTATGTATAATGTTAGATCATTGAGTAAACACTATGATGACCTCCTTGCATGACTGAAGTCTCTAAATGCTACTATAACTTTCATTATTCTTACTGAAACCTGGCTCAAACAAGATTTGACAGACATATTTACCATACCTGGTTACACAGCCATACATAACTGCAGATCTGACTAACCAGGAGGAGGCACTGCCATCTATTACTCTGACGAATTGGAATGTATGAAATCAACTTGCGCAAGGGATGAAAACGGAGAATATATAATAGATAAATTCACATAAAAAACCTTAAGAAACCTATAACAGTTGGAGCAGTCTACAGACTACCACACTCAAATACATACACTTTTAGTAGTAACCTTAGAAACATGATAACTGAGTCAGAGTTGAATAAACACTACCTGATACTTACAGGAGATTTCAACATAAACCTCATCCAAGCAACTGACCCTCCAGTAGCTAATTTCACAAACACTATGAACAACTGCTTGTTGCTACCCTTTATAACTAAGCTAACAAGAATCTCTGAGACAAGTGCCTCATTACTTGACCATATCTGGACCAACACGATATCCCCACTATAAGCAGGTATAATCACAGACAACACTACAGACCATTACCCCACTTTTCTCATAACCAACTTACGTAAATTGCCTCAAGAAACGAGAAAGATCTCATTTTGTCTACATGACAAGACATCGGTAAACAATTTAATATTAGCACTAGGTGACACTGATTGGCAGAAAGAGCTAGTTGACAGCAATAATATTGACAAAGATGTCAAAACTTTTTTACATAAAACCCTAAACCTCTATAACATACACTGTCCGATCAAAACAAAGCAGATCACAGAAAAGAGACTAAACAGCCCATGGCTAACAAATAGTAACCTTAAATCTATTGATAAAAAGCACCAACTTGAAAAACAGTTCAGATTAGGCCTGATAACTAAAGAACTGGATAAACAATGCACATCAATACTCACAAAACTAATACGAAAATCAAAGCAAATGTATAATGAAAATAGATTTATTGAAATAAAAGGTGATATGAAAAGTACCTGGCAAACCCTCTCCAATATTTTGGGCTCTAGGAAACCATCTAGAAACAGAGACATAAACTTAAATAAACCAGACGAACCTCACATACAGCCTATAGACATGGTCAACAAATTTAATGTCTTCTTCTCTACTGTAGGAGCAAAACTAACAAGTAAAATTCCTAGCTCAAATACCCAGCCGAAAGATTACCCCACTGGCAACTACCCAAATACTCTATATCTAGCTCCAACTAATTCTACTGAAGTCTCACTCATCATTAAATAATTAAAAAACAAAGCAGGAGATCTGGATAACTTGCCACTATTCATATATAAAAAAGCTGTACATGTGCTGTCACCCATTACTGCAACAATGTTTAACAAATCTGTAGCATCCTCAACCTTCCCATCTATACTCAAGACAGCTAAGGCTACCCCCACCTTCAAAGGAGGTGATCCAACTGACTTGAACAACTATAGACCCATCTCAAACTTGCCCTTGCTTTCCAAAATACTCAAAAAATAATACATAAACGACTTTACTCCTACCTTATATCCAACAACATACTTAACCCCTGCCAGTTTGGGTTTAGACCAAAAAAAAAAAAAGTAAAAATGATGCTATTATCCAAATGCTTGAACTAATATATACAGCTCTCGATAAAAATTAATATCCTCTGAGGCTCTTCACTGACCTACGAAGAGCATTTGATACAGTCAACCACAATCTCCTACACCTAACATTAAATCATTATGGCATCAGAGGACATTCCCTTGATTACCTAAAATTTTATCTTAACAAAAGACGCCAGTATGTACAGGCTGCTATCCAGCCTGAAGCTATAGGGGTACCCCAGGGTAGTGTCCTAGGCCCACTCCTCTTTCTCATCTACATCAATTATCTCCCCAATGCAACTGAACTCCTTAAACCAGTTCTATTCACAAATGACACTACATATGTCTACTCCCATTTGAACCCAGCTGTACATAGAAACACTGTAAACAGCGAGCTGCTAAAAACACATACACTCACATAGACAAAATGTA
Source organism: Cherax quadricarinatus (assembly GCF_038502225.1). Classification (NCBI taxonomy): domain Eukaryota; kingdom Metazoa; phylum Arthropoda; class Malacostraca; order Decapoda; family Parastacidae; genus Cherax; species Cherax quadricarinatus. The sequence goes on from NC_091369.1 coordinate 10,017,160, forward strand.
CTTCATGCTGTTTGGCAACAGAGCCTTAAATACCCAACTTAATATATCGATAAATGGTTCCCCTATATCAATATACACTGAGGGTAAATTTCTAGGTCTTCTCCTTGACTGTAATCTTAAATTTCATTACCACATCCAATACATATCCAAGTAAATTTCGAAATCAGTAGACATCCTTTCCAAGATATGATACTATATACCACAAATGACTCCTTACTCTATACCACTCTAATATATCCTTACCTCACCTATGGTATTTGTGCCTGGGGATCAACCACAGCCAACCACTTTAAACCTTTAATAACCCATCAAAAACCTGCTGTGTGGATGATTACCAGCTCTTGTGCTAGACAGCACACCCCACCACTTCTTAAAAGCCTGAACTTGATAAATATATGAGACACACTTATATTATTGTGCCTACTACATATACAGAACATTAAATTCCACTATAAGCCCTCCACTTATACTACTACTTGACAGTTACAATAGAATGCACAGTCACAATACAAGGCATAAGACCCTCCTCAACATCCATCATGTCAGCTTCACACTGTGCAAAAATGCTATGCACATGAAGGGCCCAAAGATCTGGAACTCGCTATTGGAACCAGTAAAGGATCCCCCTGACTACTTATAAATTTAGGACTTCGCTAAAAGATCATCTTATCTCTCGATATTAACCAATTCAACCAAAACAAATGCTAATTAGTTATATTATGTGAACTCTAGACTTTTAAACTTCTGCCAGTCCATGAAATATTACTGCTTGAACCATTATGTATTTGTAATATTGTTTTTATTATGTGCAACTTCAGGAACATTATTCTTAAAAACCTCCACCTTGACTACCTCACATCAGTATTAAGATTAAATAAAAGTGTAATACAGTTAACCATTACTATCTTGTCTAGTTTTGTAGTTACTACGTACTTATATGTGTCTAGTTTTAAGTAGTTACTATGCATTAGGATTAGTCTGCCCAAAATGCCCTGGCATGATAGTGGCTTTCTTTGTACTTAGCAAACCAAAATTTAAATTACACATAGTAACCTTTACAAAGAAAAAACTTCATCTTTATCTTTACCATATGTACGGTACTAAAGCAGGAGTTGATAAGGCTATAGCACCAGCCAAGGGTGTTACAATAATTTCTAAGCTGCGGACCTCTGGCTATGAAAAGATGGAGAAGCTGCTGTTGACGCGGTTGACAAAGAAACAGCTCACAGGAGATACTGTGATGGAGAGTGTCCTCCATCACAGTATCTCCTGCAAGAGACTTTCAGAGCTTACTGAAAGGAAACATCCATAGAAAGTTGCAACTGGTCGTGCGTTGGAGCTATTTAATGACACTTGCCTAACTCATTTCTGAAAGGGAGGATGTAACAAACCTCCTTGGATATGTTTTTATTGAAATGCCCTGCAGATAAAAGTGAAGAAAGTGTGGAGAAAAAGCCAAAAATCAGTGAAAAGTGAAGTGAAAAAAAAAAAATTGTAGCAATTAAGTTCAGCAATAAAGTGTAGCAACAAGAGTGTAGCAAGTAAGCTAAGCGATTGAAAAAGGACAAAACGAAGCGAACTCCTCCAATGTTATTGTTGTTGTTTATAAGGCAACTGACAGCATACATCGCTCTGCCTACCTTTTCCACCTTCAACCTCCACCAGCATCTCTTCTCCAAGGTAAATATGTACATACGCTTTATAAAACCAGTTTATTTCTTTACATTCTCTATTATGTTTTATTATGTTTTTATACAATATTGCTTATTTATAAGTACACTGTTTCAGTGTTTTCCTTACGAAACTAGTAATCTAATACAGTTAGCCTCACAAACGCTCTGTTTTCTCTTATAAGAAGAGCATGGGAAGATATGGTCAGTGTGGGAGTGGGAATGGCCATCACCACTCATCACATGACATATTTTATTCATTCCTAAGTATATATCATGTTTCTGTGATATTTATATTGTTTATTATGTCATATTAGATCAACTGTGATAGATAAATAAGCTGTCGAGTTGATATTAGCGTTACATCGGGAGGCAGGACAAAATATTTCGTCCTGCCTCCCGAGAACAGGAATTCCACTGGAACGGATTAATGGCATTTCAGTTAATTTAAATCAGAAAAACTAATTTGATATATGAGCAAATTGGGTCATGGAACGGATTAACCTCGTAAGTCGAGGTTCCACTGTATTGGTAATGTTTGAAACTTTGTGGGAATGTAAATTAAGCCAAGACTATGTGTACTGAAAATTTTGAAGATTTTACACTTAATTATATACCAAAAATTCCTCAATCTACGTCAAAAAAGTACATGTTTATTACAGTATGTTATTTGGGTCTCGTATGAGATTTTGAATATAAGCAATAACTATAGGCATACCTTGCTAATACGGTGCTCGCTTTAAAAGTTTTTCACTAATATGGCACTTTTCAATAACATTCATGTTTATTATTTTTGGTGACTGCATTGCTCTTAATGTGGTTTTTGGAAATTTTCAAAAAATTCTATTCAGTTTTACATTTGCATCGTTTTTTAGGCCTAGTGCTATTACACACTTAATAAATGATAGTGTAAACATGTTTTTAGGGTTTTGTATACACTGGCAAGTGAAAAAAAGGCTGCGAATCACGTAAAAAGTGATATTCGCTTTAAAGGGGCAGTCTGGAACCTAACCCGCCATATTACTGAGGTATTCCTGTATTTCTACTACAAATTTGCTGTGTGATGTAAATTCAAACATTCTGTGTTTGCATGTGGATGTTGTGAGAAAAGGTTACTGGATGAAACTAACTGACCTAGCAAGTGTACAATTGGTAAATAGACTTAATGCAGTGGAAGGCCTACACTGTGAAGGATGTTTTCAAGAACTTTAATACCTCAAGAATCAAAGTGACTTCTTCCAATACAAATTATGCATGGAAGTCCCATATGAAAGTGCAGTATGGAGTGCAACAGCTTCACCACATTTTCCACAACCCTATGAGAGGTTATAAATAGGATTTATTCCAACATTGTTAAAAGTCCTTCATAGTGTACCAAAGTTTATTTAGGGGAACAAAAAATTTCAAGTTATAATAAAAAATGGAAATTAGGGAAGAAATGGAAGAGAGGAAAGAGGAACAGAAGAGGCCAAAAGAGGATTTACTTATGCCAAATATGAAGTATAGTAAGACCTTATATAATGCAGCAGTTATGTTCCTGAAATTGGGAAGGTAACATTTTGTGAAGGGATTCAGGAAAACTGGTTAGCTGAACTTAGTCCTGGAGATGGGAGGTATAGTGCCTGTACTTTGAAGGAGGGGTAGGGATATTTGCAGTTTGGAGGGGCATCTCAGCTGTAGTATCTGCATACCTCTGACAAGACAGTGATAGAGTGAATGATGGCAAAAGTTTTTTTATTTTTTTTGGGGTCAACTACAGGGCTCTGAGGACCCTACAGGCACCTTGGTAATTAAAAAGAAAAAACATGATGAAGGCCGAAAGACCTAAACTGAAGGTTAAGCGTTAAAATATGATCCACAGTCAGCAACACGTCACATGTTACAAAAAAAAGGAGAGGAGCATCTATAAACAGATGGTTATGGGTGAGATGAGAATAATAAGGGCTTTCTAAAAATATTATAGTGTACTGTAGTGTATAAATAAATTGCAATATCCACGCTGTCCCAAGCCTATACCTGTAATGTTTTCCTAAATAAAGATGAAGATTTTAATTTTTATTTCATCAGCTTTAGTTATAATTTAAAGCATCACAACTGATCAGATTGAAACCCAGGGCCACCCAGGCTCCCCCAAAGTCAAATACAAACTAGTTTTCAGCAATTTTTTTTTCTGTGGGACCCTGGATGCCCCAGTTGATATAGTACCATCCACACCAAAACAGAACACAGCTGTCACATGGTAGTTTCAATGGACACAGGCTGTAACAGAAACTACATGGAAGATCCACTCTGCACCTGACCAAGGGCAGAACCAGCACCAATGTGCATCAAGTCAAAGGAAAAATCCTCCTGCAAGGATATTAGACCTTACACTGCAAACACACACACACACACACAGGCACCACAACAAGCAGGAAAAGCATGCTGGACTAGTCACAAATCCCCTATGCCCAAGCCCATGTGGATTACCATTATTGACAGTCTGGAGAGTAATCCAACCCTGAGAGGTGTTTATGAAAATGCTCTGAATGCTTATAGAGAGAAGGACACTTCACTATGGCACCCTGACTGGTTAATCACAGATGGAGAAGGGACTTCGGCTGTCCATATTAAAGATGTAGCCACACCAGGCTTGGACACCCTTGGAAAAGCCCATAAGCATCACTAGTCTCTTGCAGGCCAGGCAGAACATGTGGCATTAACAGGAAGAACTAAAGCAGATATGAGCAATATCCTCAAACCTACCCAACAGCTGGGTAGATGGGAAGATAGCAGAAAAAGGGTAAAACAAAAGCAGAGTAGCTAGGCTTTGCCACTACAATATCCAAATGATAACTGCAGCTGGTCAGGCATGCATGCCGTACCTAGCACTTGCACAAGCCAGGAAGAGGATAATGCTCTTTAAGTATAGCAAACAGGGCTGTTTTGGGCACAAATTATAACCAAGATCAAACAAGGCCTGAGAAAGGTAGGTATTAGGAGGGAACAAGTGTGACAATTTTAACTCCCCCCCCCCCAGGAGAAAAAAATAACTAAAAAATTTATGAAATTACAAGATTTGCTCAACACCTAAGTGACACAAATTCAAAACTGCAAACTCTTAATAAGATCCTGTCTCCTTTGGTGAGAAATGACTGGCATTAAAAAAAAAAATAATAAAAATAGAAGCCTTAATTTGGCAAATTCTCACTGGAGGTAACATCCCTGGTGTCAAAAACATATACTGTACCCAAAGAATCTTGCTGCATGATATTTACTAGTGATGAGCTTTCATGAATCAAATGATCTACAACACAATTATAAGCTCATGAAAGTGCAACAATTCACACAAAAGTACTTACTAAATGGAAGCAACTGTAAAAAGAACCATGAACATCTACCTTAAAACCAAAAATATTAATACTTTGATAACCACAGTATCATAATATTGTACTAATAACAAGTACAAAACTCTTCATCCATCTGTAATGAAAGTGTGATGCAGAATACTGTGCAAATTTTACACACCATCCAACTGTCATATAATTCAATGTCCATATATTACCTTCTTGACTGTCATGCCCTTCAGCTGTATGCTCAGAGTCTACCTGGGACATAGGCCGTAATATACGCAGGGATGCACCTCTCCGCCGCGATGGCGAATGTCTCAAAGCTGCAAAGCAAATACCAAAGCAAGGGTAACAGGAGAGTAAAGGCAGTAGTGTGTAGCAGTATACTGTATCCAATAAATACTTAAACAATTTGGAGGATTAGCAATATGCATTACAGTATATATCAAAGTTAAAAGCAGCATTACAACTGTCTCTAGATCAATTAAAATATCTGAACTACAAATATTTTCTTTTTCTGTTTTACAATGGAACAAAGCATAATTACGTATGTCTTTTGAACATTTGTCACTGTAAAATTATATGTAGAGTACCTAAATAAACATTGTAATACAAAAGAATGACAAGTGTCTTACGTCAACCTTATTTTAACAGCTAGGCCAATACTTTAGCTCTACCTACACATTACCTCAATGCAAACATTCATTCCATTTATATATTCACCAACACAACCAGAGAAAAAATCTCATTAAAAATTACTAGCATATAAATAACGAATACTAAAATTTCAGTTTGGTAGATCTAATATAAATACAACAAAGAATAAATATATTAACAAGGAGAAAACCTACTGTGCCAGTGAATATTACTAGCTACTAATAGCACCAAGTGAACTATAATTAAAATTTAATTTTTTTGTCTCTGGTTACATCAGCTCTACACCTATGATGGCAGACTCACTCTCTGCTACACCAGAGCATTACAGCATTTTATATACGTGAATGTACATACATTCTGTACATATGTCTACTGTACTCTGTGCTAGTGTGTGTGTGTGTGTATATGCATGCATATACAGGCAGTTAGTGCTTTATGAAGTCTCAGTAAAATTGGGCTCTAATAAAGATGAGATTATGAGGAAAATTTTTAACTACAAATGAATTAATTACTTTCTTGAATTTCTAAAGTTAAATCACTTACTGAAGTGATAGTGACATGCAGTATTCATTTTAGCCATGGAAACAAATTTCCTCCCTAGTATTTATCTTAAAACAGGTGGCACCCAAGATATGACATTAGATAACATTCCATCATGTCTGAAATTATAATTACTACTGCATATTCAAGAAAAGTGCTGAAACAGTAAGGGCCATACAGTGCTTTGTGAATGGGAGGCAATTAAGGTTGATCCAAGGCTGGAGACTGCAGCTGTAATTTCTTTGAACAAGAGCCCTTTACCATCATACATCGCATCCAAACAGTTGAAAAATGGCCACAGAGTGATATGGAAAGCACTGATGTAAAGACTGGAAGCATTCTGAGTATTTTTATCTCTTGATAAAGGAATTTATATTATTTGGTTAAATTTTAGTTCTGTTTACCTTACAAATTATGCCCATTTTTTTCCCCTTGAAAAAGGTGATTTTTCTTTGCAAAAACTTACATCATGGAAGTTCATTCAAAACATAACTCTTCATCAAGCAGGAACTGCCTGTTTGTTATAAATAATGGAACAAAAGAACTCACATGAAGACAGTGACACAGCAATTAATACGAGTACCAAATATTTTAGCCTCACATTGAGCCCCTCTTCAACAGCCTAATAAGCACACAGTACTGTATTGTTCGTCTATTTATTCACCAAGTAAAAATTAGATTTTTGTCATAAGTTGACTCTGTCAGTGGTGCTGTCCATGTGCCATGGCAATAAGCAGGCATCTAAGGACAAGCTGTTGACCCTATAGTGCACCACAGAAGCACTGACTGTTGGCTTACCTATGCTGGATCAGTGGTTCAGATGAAAAAAATGTAGGGAGTGTTTTGATAGTGAAAAAACAATTTTAATTTTGAATTTGTATTTTTAACAAAGGAAAATATTTCCTGACAAGGGTCATGTCCAATTATAACCAGGTCAATGTTTAAGCAACCACTGATTTACCAGAGATAGTTTTCTAAATTATTAAAGTAATCAATACTTATTTTTTCATGTCCTAAAGAGTGAGAGAGAAATAGCTCACAATACCATCGCAAGATATTAGGGTACGTCAAGTGTAGCCACAAGTACCTCCAGGATAAGGGAAGTTATAGTATCAGTTTCTCCTCAACTTGTGATATGTTGAAGTTGGATTTTAATGCAATTACAGCCAAACAATTTTATATATAATAAAGTACTTTTCACAGTATCATAATTATTATTCTTAACATGTTGAAAAACTACTGAAATATCTTTTACATTTTTCAATTTGATAAAATTTACATGCTTACCCACTGTATGATCAGTTGCAGTGTATGCAAGGAACTATATATTGGGTACATCAAGTGTGCTTCCTCTGTTTTTTTTTAATCCAATGCTCACACAACTGACTATTATGTTTGGGTAATACTGTAAAACTTTAATGTGAGCAAGTATTTGTCTTCTTCTTGCATATGTTTTGTGGTAATCATTCAGCAATTTGGCTTGAGTTGCCACTGTGTTGCTTCCATTTTCTGCAATGGCTCTATACAACAGTAACTAATAATAGTTTTTGCTTCAATTTTTTGGCAAAAGCCATTATGGATTGCCAAGCCTTTTAAAATGTGCAATGAGTGTTTATTTTCTAAATGTTGTGGAATGCACATAGAAACAATCTCAAGATTACATCTGACTTGATTAACCTGTCAGATGAAGTAATGAGTTTAATGAATTAGTACCTCTGATTACAAGAATACAGAAAGGGTAACCTGCCCCTTTCTAACACCTAATGATTGAAACTATATTATTCAAATTTCCCAAGTATAAAATAGTCCCCATACCTTTTTTCTAACAGTAAAATGGTTTGATAGTTGGTAACTTACTGCTTCCAAAGTATTCCACATAAAGGCTGGAAAGAACTGGGAGGTATTGTACATCCAGTGTCAGAAATGCATAACTTAGTATGCATAATGAATTTGTCACTTGAAGTGTGAAGTCATTCTGATATTGCACAAGTTTATTTAGAAATTACACTGTTGTTAATTTTAACTCTTGTACAAAATGTCAACATCAAGACTTAACAAATTCATGTTGCTTAGCTAGATGTTTTATTTTTCCTTAGAAATCTTGCCAATGAATAATGTATTTGAGAATTTTTCCCTCACAAAAGGGAAATGTAGCTTGCTTAACCATTAACTAGTTTGAAGAAGAATAATCCTTTACTCAATATTAGCTTCAAGGGAATATTTCCTGGCAAAATTTTGGGAGACCACAAAAATGGGATAGGTTTAGATTGGTAACAGAATTTTTCTAAAACTGCATTATTATATTTTTCTTTTTGGGTTATGTTTCTTACTCTTGTTTCGGAATTTGCACTTTGTAAGTGATTTTGAGTAAGTTTATAAGTCTCCATGTAAAAGAACACAAGAAATCAATTATACACAAAATTGGGAAGCTTCTTCCATTACTGTATGGAGCATACAGTATAATATGTACAGTAAAATCAAAATCATTAAGAGGTTATGACTGCATAATGAAACAACTTAAAAACTGATGGTATAAACATCCTTGCACTGAAGTCACTTGCTTCCAGCACCTAACTTAGGCCCTGCACTCAAGTGAGGGTGGGTTTCTTGCCATTGTATACAAGGTGCTTCCATTAATAAGATCACTAAATCCAGCACCAATAAGCTAAAACTCACAGCTGCCGTTGTCTGCCAGAGGGAGAACAGATGCCTAACCTTGGAAAATATCCACTGATCCTACCAATTTCCCATGCCCCTGCTAAAGAGGCACTATTGAATAGCAATATATATATGGCAAAAATGTGCTTTGTGAATTTTTCCTGAAAAATAAACAAACAGCTAAAGGGCTGGCAGCTGCTCCACATTAGAACAGTCAATACAAGTGGGCCCCGCTTCATAGAGCTTCACTTTATGGTATTTCACTAATACAGCAGTTTTCAATTATACCCATTCTTCATTTATTCAGACTTCCTACAGTAAATATATTCACCACTCACTGTAAGCTAGGATGAAAATATTTTAAGGAAAGTAATGTGTATTGTACGTTCATTTTTTAGGCCTAGCTCTATTGCTTGCTTAATATATTATAGTGTAAACATGTTATCAGGCTTTTATATGCAAGTGAAAGTGAAAAAGAAAAAAAAAAGGCTGTTTCACTTTACAGCAGTAACTCAGAACCTAACCTGCAATATAAGCAGGGCCCTCCTGTACACATTACCATCCCCAATTCCACCCAAACACCTGTTTCTTTTTTTTTCAACTCTCTCTGCTTAGATTTGCCACCACTGAATAGGTCATCTTACAACAAACACTTGTGTCAGGTGATTTCATCTGCTGAATAATTCAACGGCATTCATCAAATCAGTTCATTAAAACAGACAGCAGTTGCCTGCCCTGTCTACCCCATTCACGTGTGTCCAGAAAGACCATTTTGCAGTACAAATGGGATAGTACTGATGTCACTGAACAGTTCATCTTATGACAAAGAATTATAACAGATGATGGACCTTGAGGAACAAACCAGCAGTACGTACTTCATAGTTCACTTACTGAAGAGGGCTTCGATGAGGCTCATACATCAACAACTCTCATTTATCATTATTACTGTCTCCATGTGGGTATGTTTCTGCAACTGATCAGTGTTTCTTATGCTTGTATAGAGATGAAAAAGAAGAGATTACAGAGAAGAAACAGGAGAGACAAGAGAGAGAAAAAGAAAAAGAAAGAAAAGAGAAGAGAAAGAGACAGAAGAGAGAAAAGAGATAGAAAAGACAGGAGAGAGATATGAGAGAGATGTGAGAGAGAGAATGTATATCTGCAATAAATGTCCACCAGCAGGTTCGTTTAAACTTGATAGTATGAATATAAATCAGCAGAAGACTTGAAAATGTCCCCATTACATGCATCAGTTTTAGTGATTGTTACATGCACATGCACCCTGCCACAGGTAAAAAATAATAATAACAATAAATCTATGAAAACTGAATGCACCGACCAAATAAATATCAAAGAGTTAAGAGATGGGAGTAAGAGAATAGGTTAAGAATGCAAAAAAATATTTATGTATCAGGTTTTCACGGACGATCAATATGTTCTATATGCTTTAACCCTTTAACTTTGCATGATGTATATATATGCAGGGGGACTGTTTTGTGCATGATGTATCGAAACATGAATTTATGTGAACCTCAAATTTGCCGTCAGACACTATTTATTCCTCAGTTCAGTTGGTTGGGGGTCCTGCCACCTGGTCCTGCCTAAGAAAATATACAGAGCCAGGTTGGTCCATGCAGCGCTTCATGAAATATAATTATTTTGCAGGACATGTAAACAAGGCGTGTGACATGCCCATTTGTGGATGCTCCTCACTTCACGAAAGTTCAACTTATATTTCAACTTTATGATGGTGTGATAAAACTGTACAAAAAAATTTTTTGTACTGTACAGTACTGTACATTTATTGATAAGATAAACTTATATTCATTTATTTACTTTTCAATACAGGTACTTAGTTACGGCAATTTGTTTATTTATGAATTCAGTGACAGTAGTTATTTATTTACTTGTTTACTTATATGTTCATATTCGACTTACGATATTTTCAACTTACAATGGGTTCATCAGAATGTAACCCCATTGCAAGTCAAGGAAAACCTTATAGTATTTAATTTTTTTATGCATTTGTACACAGCATACATATATTTTTACAATGGTTTTGAGAACACAAGGATATTCAGGACACACAAAAAGTACATTACAGTATGTGTATACCCTTATCCCAAGAAAAATCTAAGAAAATCTAACAATGTGACTTATTTCCATGTCACCAGAAGTATCACACCCTGAATCATTTATAAGTCTTCTTTGTAAACAGTGTCTTGAGGGCACATGCACATTTTGAGCGCATAAAAATACCTTTCATTGTACCTATTTTTTAACCCAGGGTAACCCAAGAGAGCCAAACAATGCGATTTATTTCCATGTTTTGAGAGGTATCACATCCCGAATTAACATTAATATCAAAATATTTCCTTCTACAATATTAGACAACAAAAGCAATCAAAAAAAAAATAAGGGAAAAACAATTATTCATACCAATTTATACTGTACATATTCCATATGGGGCCATGCTGGCCTAAGCATCTTCCCATGTTCTGAATACTACAACACCTTGAAATACATTTAATATCGTAAGAAACCAGTGTGCTCAGAGTTCAACACTGAAAAATGAAAAACAATCATAATCTAGTATCAACAAATTTTAAAGCATATATACTGATAGGCACATTTACATTGCTGTTGCTGACAACTTATCATTTTTCGCTAACTTCAAGCTTTCGGTTGATTTTTGTAGAGAAATTTAAAAAAATGTTAACTTTCAATTAAGCTAATTTTGTTTTTAAACTGTCTCCCACAAAATAAACACACACAAAACACACACACCAAAAAAAAAAAAAAAAAATATGCACACAAAACACACACACACACACCTATGAGTGGTTGTATGGGTGTGGGGTTTCAGGTTCCAATTAATCGCCAAGCTAATTGTGAATGGTCCAACTCTCATAGCACGATAAAGAATAGGCACTCAAATATTCAATAAGGAATAGCAATTGGTAATCCATTGAACAAGGCGAGTAAGTTACTATAAGCTAGGTGGCAGGACAAGCATAAAGGGCAACATTGTAAGTAGGTGCAGGTCAAGTCCCAGGAGGGTGGGGGTCAGGTCACAAGAGGTTGTGGTCAGGCAAGCGACCACTGAGACTCCAACGCACAATTCACCTCCTTTTCAGACACATAATAAACCCACACATAATTCCACACACACACACACACACACACACATACACTCCCCCCCTCCCCCACCAACATCTCACTCCTTCCCCTGATTTTACCCCTCCCTCTTTCACCCTCCCCCTCCCCACCTCTCCTTCCTCCCCCCTCTCCCTCCTCCCTCTCACATTCACCCACTTGCTTCTCCCTCCTTCCCACACCCCATATTTCCCCCTAAATCCCCCTCCCCACCCCTCTCCCCCATAGCTACAGTTCCTCCTCTACCTCCCCCCCCCACTCTGACAAACACACCACTAACCTAACACACAGAATTACATAGGTTTCCCACTCTGAGGCAATCAAAATAAAACAAAAAATGGGTTGCCAGAGAGCAGGAAGGAAAACCAAGGGACAGGAGGAGGAATCTGCAAAGGAAAATTGGGTAGCAGAGCTCATAAAAAGGGAACATGAATGGGAAAAGAAACTAGAACTTAGCATGAGAATGGAAGAGAGATATGGAAAGCATGAAGTGGGAGGTGCAAGTCAAAGCAGCAGAGGCTAGGATACAGAGTTTAGAAGAGGAAATGAAAAATCTGAAACAGCCTAAAGAACTAAAGAACATTTTGGGATTGACATCAGAGACTGCTACCTCAGTCACAAATAAGGGGACTGTAGGGAAAGAAGGAACAAAACTGCATGAGGAAGCTCTATCAGAGGAGACTAGTAAATTAAAGAGCTAAGCTATATGTGGAGGCCCTAACAGACCACAGCAGAGCCCAGGGAAAGCCGAGAAGGGAAAATGACGGGTCACTGAGCCCAAGTACATTAGCTAGTGAAACTGAAGAAAGGAATGCTGCAATGGAGGAAATTAAATTGAATGAGTGGATACACAAGGATATGCAGTGAGAGAATGAAAGGGAGAGGTCAGTCTTTGTGTATGGGCTCCAAGAAGCTGAAGGGGAAACATATGAAGCAAGAAAACAAGGGAAAAAAAAAAGAAATTGAAAGCATCATAAAAGCAACAGGAGAAGACGACATGACCCAGCTGGAAAATTTTTGGAGAATAGGGGGGTTTGCAAAAAAAAAAGAACCCGACCAGTGAAAGTGACCTTCAAGGCAGAATCGACTCGGAACAGGATCCTGCAGGAGAAAGCACGATTGAGGGACATGCCGGCATACAGGAAGGTGTATCTCAACCGCCACAGAACACAAGAAGAAAGGCAGAAACTGAGAGAGATGGTACAAAGGCGAAAGGAGGAAAGAGAGGGGATGGAGGAGACAGACAGGAGATCCCAGACCCTGGAAGAAGATCAAATACAGCCTCCCTCAACTTCCTATAGAAGCCCCTCAACCAGGTCGACCCCAGTGCAACCAAACACTCTAAACCAAAACACCCATGACTTATCCAATGCCCCCACCCACTGCATTACAAACTCCACCCCCACAGCAACCACCCATAGTTCCTTATCAGGTCTCCCACTTCCCCAACCCCAATATACCTCCCAGACCACAGTCTTAAAAAAGAAGTTGAAGGTGTGGTATACAAATGCAGATGGAATAACAAATAAGTATGAGGAGTGGCATGAAAGAATCAAGGAGACATCCCCAGACATAATAGCACTCACAGAAACAAAACTCACCAGAATAATAACAGATTCAATCTTTCCATCCGGATATCAAATCATCAGGAAAGACAGAGGGAGGAGAGGGGGAGGAGGAGTTGCACTGCTCATTAAAAACCAGTGGGGTTTTGAGAAAATGGAAGGAATGGATGGCACGAGCAAAAGGGACTACTTAGTAGGAACAATCCAGTCTGAGGGACATAATGTGATAATTGCAGTAATGTACAACCCACCATAGAACTGCAGGAGGCCAAGAGAAGAATACGATGAGAGCAAAAGAGCAATGGTCGACACACTAGCCGAGGTGGCCAGGACAGCACACATGGGGGGAGCAAAGTTACTAGTTATGGGTGATTTCAACCACAAGGAGATTGACTGGGAAAACCTGGAGCCCCATGGGCGTCCCGAAACATAGAGAACCAAGATGATGGATGTGGTACTGGAAAACCTCATGCATCAACATGTTAGACACACTACCAGAGAGAGAGAGGAGAGGATGAACCAGCAAGACTGGACCTTGTATTCACCTTGAGTAGTTCGGACATCGAGGATATCATGTATGAGAGGCCCCTGGGAGCTAGTGATCATGTGGTTCTGTGCTTCGACTACATAGTTGAGCTTCAAGTGGAGAGAGTAGCAGGAATAGGTTGGGAAAAACCAAACTACAAAAGGGGGAACTACTCAGGAATAAGGAACTTCCTGCAAGATATTCAGTGGGAGAGGGAACTGACAGGAAGACCAGTACAAGAAATGATGGACTATGTGGCAACAAAATGCAAGGAGGCAGAGGAGAGGTTTGTTCCCAAGGGAAACAGAAATAATGGGAAAAACAGAATGAGTCCTTGGTTCACCCAAAGGTGTAGAAAGGCAAAAACTAGGTGTACTAGAGAATGGAAAAGGTACAGAAGACAGACAACTCAGGAAAATAAAGAGATTAGCCGAAGAGCCAGAAACGAATATGCACAGTGCACAGAAAAGAAGGGAGGCTCAGCGACAATATGAAAATGACATAGCATCGAAAGTCAAGTCTGACCCGAAGCTGTTGTATAGTCACATCAGGAGGAAAACAACAGTCAAGGACCAGGTAATCAGACTGAGGAAGGGAGATGGGGAGTTCACAAGAAACGACCGAGAGGTATGTCAGGAGCTCAACACGAGATTTAAAGAAGTATTTACAGTGGAAACCAGTAGGACTCCAGGAAATCAGAACAGGGGGGTACACTAGCAAGTGCTGGATGAGGTACATATAACCAAGGAGGAGGTGAAGAAGTTGCTATGCGAACTTGACACCTCAAAGGCGGTGGGACCAGACAACATCTCTCCGTGGGTCCTTAAAGAGGGAGCAGAGATACTGTGTGTGCCATTAACAAAGATCTTCAACACATCAATTGAAACTGGACAACTCCCTGAGGTATGGAAGATGGCAAATGTAGTCCCAATATTTAAAAAGGGAGACAGACATGAGGCACTAAACTACAGACCTGTATCACTAACGTGTATAGTACGCAAAGTCATGGAGATCATCAGGAGGGGAGTGGTGGAGCACCTGGAAAGAAACAAGTGTATAATTGACAACCAGCACTGTTTCAGAGAAGGAAAATCCTGTGTCACAAACCTACTGGAGTTTTATGACAAGGTGACAGAAGTAAGACAAGAGAGAGAGGGGTGGATCGACTGCATTTTTTTGGACTGCAAGAAGGCCTTCGACACAGTTCCTCACAAGAGGTTACTGCAAAAGCTAGAGGAAAGGCACTGCAATCGATCAGAAAATACCTGACAGGGAGGCAACAATGAGCCATGGTACGTGACGAGGTGTCAGAGTGGGCGCCTGTGGCAAGCGGGGTTCCACAGGGGTCAGTCCTAGGACCTGTGCTGTTCTTGGTATATGTGAATGACATAACGGAAGGGATAGACTCAGAAGTGTCCTTGTTTGCAGATGATGTGAAGTTAATGAGAAGAATCAAATCGGATGAGGATCAGGCAGGACTACAAAGAGACCTGGACAGACTACAAGCCTGGTCCAGCAACTGGCTCCTTGAGTTTAACCCTGCCAAATGCAAAGTCATGAAGACTGGGGAAGGGCAAAGAAGACCACAGACACAATAAGTTTAGATGGCCAAAGACTGCAAACCTCACTCAAGGACAAAGATCTGGGGGTGTGTATAACACCAAGCATATCTCCTGAGGCGCACATCAATCAGATAACTGCTGCAGCATACAGGCGCCTGGCAAACCTACGGATAGCGTTCTGATACCCCAGTAAGGATTCGTTCAAGATTCTGTATACCATTTACGTCAGGCCCATACTGGAGTATGCAGCACCAGTTTGGAATCCACACCTAGTCAAGCACGTCAAGAAATTAGAGAAAGTGCAAAGGTTTGCAACACTACTAGTCCCAGAGCTAAGGGGATTATCCTACGAAGAAAGGTTGAGGGAAATCGGCCTGACAACACTGGAGGACAGGAGGGTCAGGGGAGACATGATAACGGCATATAAAATACGGCGTGGAATAGACAAGGTGGACAAAGACGGGATGTTCCATAGAAGGGACACAGACACAAGAGGTAACAATTGGAAGTTGAAGACTCAGATGAATCAAAGGGATGTTAGGAAGTATTTCTTCAGTCATAGAGTAGTCAGGCCGTGGAATAGCCTATAAAGTGACGTAGTGGAGGCGGGAACCATACACAGTTTTAAGGCAAGGTATGATAAAGCCCATGGGGCAGGGAAAGAGAGGACCTAGTAGCAATCAGCGAAGAGGCGGGGCCAGGAGCTATGACTCAACCCCTGCAACCACAAATAGGTGAGTACAAATAGGTGCGTACACACACACACACACACACACACACACACACACACACACACACACACACACACACACACACAATATATCAATTTCCAGGTATGCCACAGTTAAGGGGTTAAAGACAGCAGAAGTTAAAAAATATAATGAGTAGATGTAACTAGTAATTATTATTATATTCACGGGGATGTGTTAAGCCCCAAGGAGTCATTAAGCGACTGGGAATGGAAACAATCAGGTTTGATCCAAAGAGAGAGTGGAGTACCTCCATTTTTTAATATCTGGTTCCCTTCACTATTATCAAGGCACTCCCAAATGAAAAATGTATAAAGTGAAATGCAAAATAACCTTGAAAGTATGCAGTCAGTAAACAACATAACATCCAAATACAATGGGACTTCAACCTTGCACAGATATGTGAGGTGCAAAGAAAAAAGAATGATCCCAAAGAAAACAATGGTCTCAAAGACAACAATGTTCTCTAAGAAAACAGAGTGGTCCCAAAGAAAACAGAATGGTCATAAAGAAAACAATGGTCCCAAACAAAATAGAATAGTCCCAAAGAAAACAGAACAGCCCCAAAACAGTGATACTAAAGAAAACAGAATGGTCCCTCAAAAACAATGATACCAAAGAAAATAGAATGGTCCCCAAAAAACAATGGTACCAAAGAAAAAAATGGTACTAAAGAAAACAAAATGGTCCCAAAGAAAAATCTAGAAAAAATATTTGTACCAGCAAAACTGTATTTTAAAAGTGTTCACTTGGTGTTGTCCTGCATTTAGTCTGACTCGTGTGTTTCGTTAATGAAACCAAAGGAAGGGGGAAGGGTAGGAAGAAGGAAGCAAGGTGGAAGGAGGGAGGGAGAAGGAAGAGAAGAGGAAGGGGAAAGAGAAGAGGATGGGAGAGAGAGACAAAATTGAGGGGGAAAGGATAGGGGACAAATGGAGAGGGAGAATAGGGAATGAAGAGGAGAGGGGACAAATGGAAAGGGGGAATGAAGAGGAGGGGGGACAAATGGAGAGGGAGAATGGGGAATGAAGAGGAGGGGGGGCAAATGGAGAGGGAGAATGAGGAATGAAGAGGTGGGGGGGGAGAGACTGTTATGTATAGCTTCAATGTCACCATATGTTTAGTACGGTTTCCTTAGTGTGTATGACCAATACTGCATTTTTGCATGGAAAGGTAAAATAAACAATATCATCATCTAGTGGCCAGCTCTGATACTTTTGTTTGCCAATACATGCCAAGGAGTCGCAATGAGATATCCATAACTGAATTCTGGCAAGAGCTGAATTCAGGTACCATGTTGTTTACTGGACTATGGAATTTAAAATTAGTTTACATGTAAATAAATTAATTATGTGCGCTTGCACACGCACATATATAATGCAAATTATTGTGTAGGTACTTAAGGGGCAGATCAGTTCCCTTGTTTTCTAATAATGTTATTTTTCCCCTATAATCTACCTTGTCCATAATTACTATTGCATTTGCTTTGTCTGCTTTCATAAGGTGAAGTCTAGGATCTTTCCTAAATTCACAAATTCAGGAAAGATCCCAGACTTCACCTTACGAAAGCAGATAAAGCAAATGTGATAATAATTACTGACAAGGTAGATTATAGGAGAATAATAAACACCATATTAGGAGACAGGGAAACTCAAGCACCTCTTAACTGACAGAAAGCACATCATATGTGAGAAATGGTTTAGAAAAGTGACAAGTTGAAGAATGAGACATGCAACATACGGAAATCTTTATTGAGGGAATGTTTTGCCACACAGTGGCTTCATCAATCCATCAATCCAACAATTTATACCGTTCTTTGTACTGGACTGATGAAGCCACTGTGTGGCAAAATGTTTCTTCAATAAACATTTCAATATGTTGCATAAGTCACTAATTCTTCAACACACTATATGCATGATGGCATACTAAAACTGTCTGGTTAATTCAAGAAGTTGAATATTTCACAGTAAAAAGTAACAATACATTTAAAGATATTCATTAACATCTCTGATATTGTTATATTACTAAAAGTTACAAAACAAATAAGAAATCATTTTATTTACTATGGCATCCTTTGTTTTAGTGTCATAAATGACGTTTTAAATTATTTGGCTGTTTTATAAATACTCGTTGAGAGAACTTAAGTGTTAAAGAAATAGAAAATAATGGATAGAAATATCTAAGAAGAAAAGATTAACTGGCAGGTTTTAGTGACAATACACACACGCACAAAAAAAAAGACTGTTGCAAACATGGGAAGATCCAAATAAAGAATATCTAATATAGATCATTCTACATGAGGTCAACCCCTATACAAGACATTTATAGCACAGTGAAAACCACAGAAATATAGTTTGCTATTATAAATTCATATGAATGAAAGGTTGTCTAAATACTGTACAGGAAATACAAAGAACCATCTTTGAAATACACTGTCCTACACATGCAATGCATACCATAAGTGTTGGCACACTTAAAATGCTGCAAAGAAATACTTAATTTATATTTTGTAAAACATTAACCACCATACATACTCTATTCAAAGTCCATGCCATATCACAAAGCGACCAATACAACTGAAATGATGGATGAGTGACCCATCATTACCCCTCTAGCTTCCACAATACCAAAAACAGAAGTAACAATGAAACAACATGTGATGTGTGAAGGTGCACTTGTTTGTTTTTATTCATCTCCATGTGAGATCTAAGTGTTAAAAGTTGCAAGTAATAAACAGGTAAATCCCACAAGACAAAAAATCAGAGTGGAAAAGAATTGTTTATTTCAGCCTTAATCTGAGACATTCTTCAGCAGATCTCCAATTCTGAAATATACTGATCTCATCAAACTCCATCTTCCATCCATGTGGGATTTAACTGCTCACTAATCAGTGTTTATGACACTTATAATGTAGCTGGTACATAATATTGTGTGGGCGGCAAGTGTGCATGCACATTCCAGTCATCCAGAGTATACTGCATAGGAGGGACCCATGGACACAAATCCATCTATATTGCAATATAATCTGAATCAGAGATCAGTTAGTAGCTTACTTCACCTTTTGTTTGCTTTTCAATGGGCCAAATCCATCTGTTACTTAAATCTAAGCATGAGAAGGTAAGAGGTTAAACTCCCATTGTCTCATCACACACATTACTAATATTTTACTAGACAACAATTCTCTCCTGATTATAAAAAAAAAATATTAAAAGTTCAATAACAATTGATTTAATTAATATAATATTTATTAAAGTTTGAAACCCACTTCAAAGGCAAGACAGTCTATAAAAAAAAAAAAAATAAATGGCCCTTTTGAAAAACCTCAAAATGGGTGAATTATACAGTTAGGTTTGAAACACAAGCATATAAGCATAACACAAGGCAGATGTTATAAATATAATGAAAGATTAAGAAAGAACAGAATAAGCTGACACAGTATAGGAAAGAAAATGTGCAACTTCTATAAAACTGAATGATACATAAAGGAAAGTTATAATATACACATTAATGTTTTTTATCACTACTAGACAATGACATGCTAAAGAATATAA
Source organism: Cherax quadricarinatus (assembly GCF_038502225.1). NCBI lineage: Eukaryota > Metazoa > Arthropoda > Malacostraca > Decapoda > Parastacidae > Cherax > Cherax quadricarinatus. The sequence goes on from NC_091369.1 coordinate 10,037,117, forward strand.
TCAAGGAATATTTAACCATAAAACCTATATATATGCATTAGGTCTGTACTTAAACAGATGATGCAGAGGCCTAATCTTATCATAAAAGGAAGAAACTGCATTGATTTGTAAATTTTCTCTTGTAATCACCCACATCAAGAAACGTATTTTCACATACCCTCTGTATTGTAGCAAAAAAACACTAAATCTATGTGGGTTTAGAGGTTCTTTGGAAACCACTAAACCCATACATGTCATACTACACCTAGAAAGGGACAGCAACTGGGTTTGATCAGAGGAAGAGAATTTTTTTTTAACACATCAACAGTTATTTTTATATAGCCGAACTTGAGTTCTGGAAATGGGAAGTATAATGCCTGCACTTTAAAGGAGGGGTTTGGATATTGGCAGTTTGGAGGGATGTGTAATAGGACGGTATATATATAATTGGGGCCCTGATATTACATATATTCTATAGGGAGTTTATTATATTATTTCAGGTCACTTTTTATATTGTATCTTTATATATCCTAGGTAGTAGGTTGGTAGACAGCAACTGCCCAGGGAGGTACTACCGTCCTGCCAAGCGAGTGGAAAACAAAAGCCTGTAATTGTTTTACATGATGGTAGGATTGCTGGTGTCTTTTTATTCTGTCTCATACACATGCAAGATTTCAGGTACATCTTGCTACTTCTATTTACACTTAGGTCACACTTCACATACATGTACAAGCATATATACACGCACCCCTCTGGGTTTTCTTCTGTTTTCTTTCTAGTTCTTGTTCTTGTTTATTTCCTCTTACCTCCATGGGGAAGTAAAACAGAATTCTTCCTCTGTAAGCCATGCGTGTTGTAAGAGGCAACTAAAATGCCAGGAGCAAGGGGCTATTAACCCCTTCTTCTGTATATATTACTAAATGTAAAAGGAGAAACTTTTGTTTTTCCTTTTGGGCCACCCCGCCTCGGTGGGATACGGCCGGTGTGTTGAAAGAAAGAAAGATCTTTATATATGCTTCTAAACTGTTGTATCTGGGCACCTCTGCAGAAACAGTGATTATGTATGAGTGAGGTGAAAGTTTTTTCGTTTTAGGGATTTTTTTTCTTTTTTTTTTTAGGAGTCACCCTGCCTAGGTGGGAGACAGCCAACTTGTTGAAGAAGAAAAAAAAATCAACAGTTTCCCACCAGGGCAGAGTAACCCAAAAAAGAAGAAACGCCTTCATCATTACTCGCCCTATCACTGCCTTGCCAGAGGCATACCGATACTACAGTTAAAACACTGCCACTTATCTCCACCTCTCATTCAGAATGGAGGAAGGGAAGTGTAGTTTCAATTTCTCAGAGCAAGACCACCTCTCCCTTGAAAGGTGAAAACCTTTATACAAATTCCCAGTGTTATGTTAAAAATATTTAACATTCTAGTTCTTCTATCTCTCTCTCTCCCTTTAATCCTTATTGGCACTTTATACAGTACTTATGTTATCTTATTACTAGTATCATTATTCTGATTATGATATAAGCAAGCTCTAAACAATTATCAGCGCCCTCTCAAACATCTGGTAAACATATAAATGCTTACTATTTCCTGTTTCTGTAACTAACCCTTTCACTGCATCATTAGATTTTAAGGGAGGTTCCCAATAAAAGTCAGTTTTTAAAAAAAAAAAAATTGTGTTCACATGACATCTTATTTTCAAATTAGAAGAACCCATAAAGTTCCAATGAAAAATTTTCATTGAGGTCATTATTAGATAAATTAAAAAAAAAAAAAAGGAAAAACTTAATATGTTGTAGAACTCAAATGGGGCCGCAATAATATAATTCAATTATAGTCGAGTCCTGAGCAATATGCATCCCAGTAACATTTTTTCAATAAAAATATAGCAAAAATTGTATTATACTCAACTTCAAGTTACATGGGAGGAAGACTGGTATAATATCCCATATTATTTTTTTAAATACACTACCTAACAGAATACTCCATTCGACTGAATGTACAGCAATGCAA
>NC_091369.1:10041604-10069104 GCF_038502225.1 Cherax quadricarinatus
TTCTTTTTAGTGCTTGCAACTGCTAAATAAGCCACCATGGGCCCAAAGAAAGTTCCTACTGCCAGCCAGCCCTTTGGTAAAGGGCTGAGAGAGAGAGGAGAATATGCCTTTTTCAGCGATTCTGCAATATGTACGATACTAAAGCAGCAGGAGTTGATAAAAGGCTATAGCTCCAGCCAGCAATAAAGTGTAGCATTAACAGTGTAGCAAGTAAGTTAAGTGATTAATCGATAGAAAAAGGACAGCACGAAACTGACTCCTCCATTGTTGCTGGAGGTAAAGTTACTGACTAACACCGCCGCCTCTGCTGCCTCTTGCTGCTGCCTTCACCACCTTATCTTTCAGTGGCCCTTATACACCCAACAACAAGCACACCAACGACTCGTGACATTCTTAATGCCATATTTTATTCATTCTAGAATATATATCATGTTTCTGTGTTATTAATATTGTTTATTGTGTGGTGGAGGTACGTGAGGCATTACGTAGAATGAAAGGGGGTAAAGCAGCTGGAACTGATGGGATCATGACAGAAATGTTAAAAGCAGGGGGGATATAGTGTTGGAGTGGTTGGTACTTTTGTTTAATAAATGTATGAAAGAGGGGAAGGTACCTAGGGATTGGCAGAGAACATGTATAATCCCTTTATATAAAGGGAAAGGGGACAAAAGAGATTGTAAAAATTATAGAGGAATAAGTTTACTGAGTATACCAGGAAAAGTATACGGCAGGGTTATAAATGAATTAGAGGTAAAACTAAAAAGTAGGATTGCGGATGAGCAGGGAGGCTTCAGAGTGGGTAGGGGATGTGTAGATCAAGTGTTTACATTGAAGCATATATGTGAACAGTATTTAGATAAAGGTAGGGAAGTCTTTATTGCATTTATGGATTTAGAAAAGGCATATGATAGAGTGGATAGAGGAGCAATGTGGCAGATGTTGCAAGTATATGGAATAGGTGGTAAATTACTAAATGCTGTTAAGAGTTTTTATGAGGATAGTGAGGCTCAGGTTAGGGTGTGTAGAAGAGAGGGAGAATACTTCCCGGTAAAAGTAGGTCTTAGACAGGAATGTGTAATGTCACTATGGTTGTTTAATATATTTATAGATGGGGTTGTAAAAGAAGTAAATGCTAGGGTGTTCGGGAGAGGGGTGGGATTAAATTATGGGGAATCAAATTCAAAATGGGAATTGACACAGTTACTTTTTGCTGATGATACTGTGCTTATGGGAGATTCTAAAGAAAAATTGCGAAGGTTAGTGGATGAGTTTGGGAATGTGTGTAAAGGTAGAAAGTTGAAAGTGAACATAGAAAAGAGTAAGGTGATGAGGGTATCAAATGATTTAGATAAAGAAAAATTGGATATCAAATTGGGGAGGAGGAGTATGGAAGAAGTGAATGTTTTCAGATACTTGGGAGTTGACGTGTCGGCGGATGGATTTATGAAGGATGAGGTTAATCATAGAATTGATGAGGGAAAAAGGTGAGTGGTGCATTGAGGTATATGTGGAGTCAAAAAACGTTATCTATGGAGGCAAAGAAAAGAATGTATGAAAGTATAGTGGTACCAACACTCTTATATGGATGTGAAGCTTAGGTGGTAAATGCAGCAGCAAGGAGACGGTTGGAGGCAGTGGAGATGTCCTGTCTAAGGGCAATGTGTGGTGTAAATATTATGCAGAAAATTCGGAGTGTGGAAATTAGGAGAAGGTGTGGAGTTAATAAAAGCATTAGTCAGAGGGCAGAAGAGGGGTTGTTGAGGTGGTTTGGTCATTTAGAGAAAATGGATCAAAGTAGAATGACATGGAAAGCATATAAATCTATAGGGGAAGGAAGGAGGGGTAGGGGTCGTCCTTGAAAGGGTTGGAGAGAGGGGGTAAAGGAGGTTTTGTGGGCGAGGGGCTTGGACTTCCAGCAAGCGTGCGTGAGCGTGTTAGATAGGCGTGAATAGAGACAAATGATACTTGGGACCTGACGATCTGTTGGAGTGTGAGCAGGGTAATATTTAGTGAAGGGATTCAGGGAAACCGGTTATTTTCATATAGTCGGACTTGAGTCCTGGAAATTGGAAGTACAATGCCTGCACTTTAAAGGAGGGGTTTGGGATATTGGCAGTTTGGAGGGATATGTTGTGTATCTCTATACGTATATGCTTCTAAACTGTTGTATTCTGAGCACCTCTGCAAAAACAGTGATAATGTGCGAGTGTGGTGAAAGTGTTGAATGATGATGAAAGTATTTTCTTTTGGGGGATTTTCTTTCTTTTTTGGGTCACCCTGCCTCGGTGGGAGACGGCCGACTTGTTGAAAAAAAAAATATATACAATGTATATATTTAAATGCCAATATTGTGAGGATGGGCTAACGTGTTAAAAAAGAAAGCTAAAATTTTGTGTAATAAGTAAATGGGTTTCCTCGTTTTTACGTCAGCCTACCTTGGTGAGTGATGGCAGGTGTATTAAAAAAAAAATGGATTCAGTTAAGAAATAATAGCTTGTATTGTATATTGCTTAATAGGAAAGTATCACCCTCATGGCCAGGTTCAGACCAAGTCCCCTAAACTGGAAAGTAAATATTACAGGAATAGGAATTATTAAAAAGCCCACAGCAAAATAAATGTATACTGAGTGTATACTGAGTGCAAGAGGTAATTTGCTACAAGACAAAGAAAAGAGCAGTAGTACTACCAGAGTGCATGTTCTAAAAACAGGAAAACAGAGTATTTAAATACTATCTACATAGATGCCACCAGTGGTTCCAATGCTTACAATGGGACATTTAATTCTCTAGCTGAATCATGACAGTACATCATGGGCAGGGCCAGATTAAGAAGTCAACGGGCCCTAGGCTATTCAGATTGGCGGGGCCCCTTTGAGTTACGGATAAGCGAAGCGACCCCTTCCAGCTTGGGGGTGGGGGGGATTCGGTGTGAGCCTGTTTAACCCTGTAACCCTATCAGGTACCTCCCTTAACATTTAGAGGCGAAAACAAACATTTATCCATATACATCAATGTCTATCAACAACACTTCAGTTAATTTGTCACAGTACAAGACTAGATAACGTGTAATTACTACAGAAAATTGTAGAGGAATCTCCCATACTCACCCATTAGCGGGAAAACACAGCTGTTCTGATGTAAACAAAGGCGTGTTGAGTGTTGCCATCTATGGTTAGGTTTATTTATTTTTATTTTATTTCATTATTTATTTTTGTTTTGATTAATTTTTAAAAATCAATTTTACTCTCCAAACAATTGAACTTTTTAGGTAGGGACCCCTTTGCACTTGCACCATGTGCGCAGTCTTGGATGAGCCCCTGAACCCCTTGGACTGCGGGGCCCCCAAATGCGCGGGGCCCTAGGCAAATGCCTAGTTTGCCTATGCAGTAATCCGGCCCTGATCATGGGTCATAAGAGTGTTTCATGGAATGGCAGTACTGTGGCTTTAGAACAGGGCAGACTACTGAGTATACTTTTCAACAATTTAAAATATGCACTTCACATGGTAATATACAAGAGAAAATTTACAATCATCTTAATCATCAACTGTATTAGTATAATAATATGCTGGCCTATAAAACCATCAATATGTATAATCACCACCTACTTTCAATTTCTTAATTTTAGCTTTAAAGAAAATATTTTATCTACCAAAATACTATTTCTATCTAACATCCAAACTTAACACAGTCAATATACTATACCATGCAGGTAACTAATTTTAACAAATTATTAAGGATTTCAATAAATAAACATACACAGTATCCCAAAACTAAACTAACAAATATGATAAACATACAATCTATACAAAATAAGATGAAAACACATGCACAAAGGTCACAGTTTAATTAAAGTATACAGGAGTAGAGTAATGCTCATAGTGCAATGTCTTAATTTATCTTAATATTTTTATATTTCATTATTGTAGTACATGCTACCTCCCATTTGAGCCTATTCCAGCTGAGAAAAAATACTTTCTATTGTCTTTTCTGTACTGCACATGTTTTAGACTGCAATTACCTCATTCTCATTTCTGGTTCCATGTACTACATTTCCTAAATATTTTATTATTTTTATAAACCTTTAGCTTATTACCAATGGCATATATGACAATTTTCTACTTGTCTTACTTTCTCCCAGAAAGGATATTTTTAGTATTTTCTGTCTTTCTTTATAATTCCTATTTCTTATTCAAGAGTCTATTTTCTTTCATATTTAAACTTTTTAGTTTTAGTTACCATACAGATAGTGCTCAGGTATAGCCAGATTGTGTGCATTTTTTGTCAAAATATCTTTCATTTTCATATACATGCATCATTGAATTGAAGTCAACCCTAGTTCTTAGGGACACATGAAAAAAAAAACTTGAAAATACAGTATTGTACTGGGAGCTGTCTAGGAAAACTACAAATAAAATTAGTAGACTCGTGTAATCACACTGACACGCTTGCAATGGGTTCATGCCTCATCTGATCTGTGATTAGTGTAAATAATATAACAGCGCAACCCACTCTTGTCAGCAAACTACCGGCAGGTTCATCATTCTGTTTTAATTTGCTATTCACAGTGAGAAGCATATACAATGATACGCAATGTATGCATATAATGTCAATACTTATTTCCTCTGCTTTATGTGGTTGATGTTTTAAAAGAATTTTATTTCATACAGTGACCCTATCTCTACTAATCGCTCATTATACGAGGGATATACGTACTTGCTCATGTGAAAGAGTGGGTGGATACTGTGTACTTTGATCAACATGATTTGTGTGTGGCATAATGGGAACAACAGTCCCACTCGCATCTTTTCTTCTTAGGAAAGCTTTCCCTACGTTCTGGCAATTGCAATGTCCATTACAGCTTCTTGGTGCCTTTATAAATCATCACATAGTCCTGTACCTGACCCATCAAAAAGTGAACGAGGACTTTACTAACACACTAGATGACACTGGAGAACTTGAAACTTTCTGATGTTGGTAAGGAGCCAGCTGCACTTGGCAATACATTAAAGATGAGTGAGTTAACCATTCACTCCATTAAAAAAGAATGCTAAAAGCATTAGGAATTCTAGAATGCAGGCTGAATGCCTTCATTCTAAAAGTATCAACCAGACTATGAAACCCATTGTTGGAGAAGCTGGAGATAATGATGACATTGTGGGTGGAAAACCAGAACTAGAGGAATATGAACTAGGTTAGTCAAATATGGCAATAGGCATTGGATTTGACTAGTATCTGCCAAGTATGGGCCAATAGGCCTGCTGCAGTGTTCCTCTATACTTTGTTCACACTCCGACAGAATATTCACTAAAAACCACTTGTCACCATTTACTCCTAACACACTCAACACAAACCTGCTGCATGCTCAAACCCATAAAACTCAAAGCTTCTTTTACCCACTCCCACTAACCATCCTGGGGACAACCTCCCTCTCCCTCCTACTCTCCACCCCATCCTGATACACCCTCTTCATCAGCCTATCCTTCTCCATCCTCTTTATTATTATTATTATATTCATATTAATGAGCAAGCACCAATCACAGGTCCTAAACACTTTAAGAATGGGAATCAATCAGGTTTAATACAGGGAAAGGGATTAGAGTTCCATTATATAGTGTAATGAGAAACTATACGAGATTGTGTTATATAGTTTAACCTGGTATGACAGATGCCACAAAGGTGGCCTTTCAGCTACCTTTGTGGAGCTGGGCTGTAGTATCAGTGTTAAAAGTTTGTGTAATGGGTGTGAGTGGTAGCAGCCTAATAAAGGAAATTCATTATATTTATATTTTTTCTAGCATTTTTTTTTTTTTACAAAAAGTGCAGTATGAAGTTTAAAACCTATTTAAGGACTCACACTGCATATAAATACACAGTACAGTGAAAGATCTAATTAATGACCCCATTTAATAGATTTCAGAAACTATGGACAAAACAAACTGGACAGAGTTTATCCGTAGCAATACTGCCTGGTAGTCATCCGAATCATCTGACCAAGTTCGATGATTCTGATGTTTGCCCAGTACAGGCCAGTGTCTCCTTATTCAGAACCTGTCTGTTTTCATTGTTCACAGAGTAAAAGACCGCCCACATCAGTTCATTGTCTGTGCTCACTCACAGATACACTTGCCAATTTAGTCTCTTACTTTCCAATGTATTTAGTGTTTTATGTGACTTCATTAACATACTAAAGTGAAACTAACAATGGCTGCTAAAGTGGTAGTGCTAAGACTAACATGTGAATCTCAGTGTTAAGCAGAAACTTAAACTAATAAGGAAGAGTAAATCTGGGGTCTCAGTGGCAAGGTATGTGAGGAATATGGTGTTAAGAAACAGTCTCCAATATCTGTAGAAGCAAAGACAAACTAACAGACTATGCTTTAAAGTTTATTGTAGATGCCAGCCATCTATTTCTCAGCCATCTACAATTTCACTAGTGGAACTTTACAATTCCTCTAACTCAGAGAATAAGTTATTCTGAATCACCACTATCAATTACCATACTTTGCATCTTATCTTTCTACAACCAAAGATATTAAAATTGCAGTAAATTGCAGCACTGTAAAATTGATAAATTGTAGTGTTCTCTAATACACATGGCGGTAACACTGTACTTTCAACTTCATTTTATACAATTCCTGTATAATGCTGTACTTTTTTTTAACGCAAATCAATTTTGCAGGCTACGAGCTGTTATCTCGGCTCATTTCAAACCCAGCCCTACCTAACGTATACTAACACCCCCCCCAGGCTGCAACTCTCAACAATCAACTAACACCCAGGTATCTACTTACTAACAGGTGAACAGGGGCAGCTGGTGTAAGGAAACATGCCCAACATTTCCACCCATGCCAGGAATCAAAAACCACAGACACTTAGTATGTGAGCTGAGTGCGATGATTCCAAAACTTTGTCCCTTTATCTTATTATCATGAAAAACACATTTTATTACTTGAAATTTACAGACAACTGGCAATAATGCATACACCCCTTACCCTATTAGTCTATTAAGCTTTTCATTGTCTCACAGACAGATCTATACTGACATCAGGGTCACTTACATTTGTCTAAGTTTTGAGCTCGGCTCCCTCAGTTAAACTATGAGAGGTAAATTTCTACCTAGACATGAAAGAATAATTCAGTGTGGTGAGTGTGCACAGTATAAAAAAAAATCCTGCCCCATGCAGTGCATGATGGGAAAAGCAAAACTCTGACCTTATGTCTGGTTTAAAAGCAGAACAATCAAACTATCAAAACCTGATGAACCCCTACTCTCACTGGCTGAAACATCAAACAGACTTAATGTTTTCTTCTCCACCACAGGAAAAAACCTAGTGAGCATAATCCCAAACTCAAACACCCCTCCAAAAGTCTACCCGACTGGCTCCTACCTGAATACACTATACCTAGCTCCGACCAACCCAACAGAAGTCTCACTCATCATCAACACACTAAAAAACAAAGCAGATTTAAATACCTTACTACTTTTTATGTACAAAAATGCTTCTCAAGTACTGTCACCAATTATTGCAACACTCTTTAACAAATTCATCGAAACCTCCACCTTCCCAGCAATTCTCAAAATAGTGAGGGGTCACCCTGATCCACAAAGGAGGAGATCAAGCAGACCTGAATAACTACAGGCCCATATCTAACTTACCCCTTCTCTCTAAAATCTTTGAAAAATTAATTCATAGGCAGATCTATTTCTACCTCGTCTCCCACAACGTACTCAACCCCTGCCAGTTTGGATTCAGGCCCAATAAAAATGCAAATAATCCCATTATACGCATGCAAGAACTAATATACACCACTCTTGAGAAAAAAGAAGTCTCACTGGGAATCTTCAGTGATTTACGTAAAGCTTTTGATACTGCTGACCGTGATTTGTTGCACATAAAATTAACACACTATGGTATAAGAGGACACTCACTCTACTACCCCAAGTCATACCTTTGCAACAGAAGCCAATATGTGTACACAAATGGAGCTAACTCTTCCACACAACCAATTACAGTCAGTGTCCTGCAGGGAAGTGTCCTTCTCCCACTTCTCTTTCTCATTTACATCAATGACCTACCAAATGCATCTCAACTACTCAAACCCATATTATTTGCAGACGACGCTACATATGTCTCACCCAAACCCAGTCATACTAGCCAACACTGTAAATGCTGAATTACAGAAAATATCTACCTGAATGATGACTAACAAAACCTATTTCATTTAATTTTGGAAAAAGAGCTACAAATGTTCCACTTAACATAATGATGCACAGATCACCTGTCACAAGACTCAGAGTGAAAATTCCTAGGAATCCACCTTGACAGCAGCCTCAAATTTCAGACACATATACAACATATCTCCAAGAAAATCTCTAAGACCGTAGGCATACTATCAAAGATATGGTACTATGTTCCACAACCAGCTTTCCTTGCCCTGTATCACTCGCTCATTTACCCCTATCTCACCTATGGAATTTGTACATGGGGTTCAACAACAATACATCATCTCAGACCACTAATAACACAGCAAAAGGCTGCAGTCAGAATAATAACAAATTCCCACTCCACACAGCATACTCCACCAATATTCAAAAGTCTAAACTTACTCATCATAGAGAACATCCATACCCATTATTGTGCCTACTACATACATAGAACACTACACTCCAATATAAACCCTCCACTCAGACTTCTCCTTACCAACTTTAACAGGACACACGACCATAACACAAAGCACAGATCACTCCTTGATGCTCCCAGTGTCCATCTCACACTATGTAAAAGCTCTATGCACATAAAGGGCCCAAAAATTTGGAATTCATTACCACAGAATACCAAAGGAACCTTGTCTGTACATCAATTCAAGACTCTTCTTAAAAACCACCTACTCACCCAAAACTAAATACTTAGTACTTAACCTTGCCAACAAAGCTACCAAATCACTCTCCAATGCCTCAAATTATAATTGCTGTGTTACTCCCCTAGCCTCAGAACCCCAAAAGTAAATGCTCAGAGTACAATAAATTCTCATGTTTTAACATAAATATTTTAATGCAAATGTTGAATAACATATTTGGCATAAGTGTAATCTATTGTATAATTAGTACAACCTGATCAAACTATGTTTTCAATGTCTAGAGTTAAGTAATCAGTAATCTGTTAAGTTTAGACTGCCTGTAATACCAAGGCATGATAGTGGCTCTCTTTGCACTACAAATCATTGTAAAACCTATGTATATAAACTTCCTACATTTGTCAAGTACATTGTAAACTTGCAAGGAAATAAAAAACCCTAATTCTAATACAGGAACTTTGAGGCTTTTTCTAAGATGGTTTTCATTGTTTTATTGGCTGTGTCTTGTTATCAACTGAAAGAATGGAGGACATTCTACTGAAAAAAGAGATGACTTTTGTTGATTTCAAGATTGGAAGTAGCTTGAAATTGGACTTAAAATAGCAGAAGTATATGATTTTTGATGATTTACCTGAGGACAGGTAAGTCTCCCCTACACCCCAGGTCTGTTTTATGAATTTTTACCAGGTTTGATTCAATTACTGGGATGCATTAAACCATTACCAATCATTCCTGGTTATACTTTATTATCTGAGAAACAGGGAACATCTTTGATTTTTTGTGTGTAATGAATTCTAAATGGAGGGCAAGTGTAATATAGGCGAGGCCCGAAAATGTGATTAATGAACAGACAAAAATGTTGCTAAATTTAGTGCTTGGAATATCTAGTGTTAATTTTGGACTCTTGCTTTTAATTTGGAATTACCAACTTCTGGTTCCAAAAGTTGAATGGGCGGTTCCTTATGTGCTAGCGAAACAGCTAAGAATCTGGTCAAACTAAGCAATGGAACTGGATTAAAATAGGACTCAAGAATGGGTGAAATTACTGATGCATTAAATGCACCATGACTGCTAACTTTGTGCCTGTGTAACTAAGCAAATTTTCTATCAAATTTAATATTTTTGGTGTCCTTACCTTCAGAAACATTCTCTACCATTTCAGGATACTTTTTTTAACTGCCAACATTATCAGCAGTCAATTGTTTATGGTTACCTGGTTCCTTATGTTTGTTTGGCAACTTATTACAAACATGTTTTGTCGAAAACAGCTTGTCAATGATTATATCTAAAAGAGGCCGACTACTGACTCAGACCACCAATAATGAGCTCTCCTTGCTGTTTCTTTTTCTTACTACAGCCTCTCCTCACGTAACGATGGAGTTCTGTTCCTAAGATCACATCGGTTAATGAATTCGTCACTAAGTGAGGAGCATACTACAATGGTAGTGGGTTTGTGTCAACCATCTTTGATATTGTTTTAATGTCATCTCTGCACCATTTATAACATTTCTGGTATATTTTTAAATGTTTATACAGTACTGTATATTGTTATAAACAAAATAGAGGAAATCAGCTCTAACATACATTATATAGGTATGCATACTGGTCAGAGAGCCCGTTGTAAGTCTGAGGCATTGGTAAACAAGTACGTCGCTAAGTGAGGAGAGGCTGAAATTTTCCAATTCTCTTTTTTTTTACCACCATTATCCTTTGTGCCTACATTTTACTCCATCGGTATCCTAACTGATCAGGCCAGCAACTAATTCCACTAGGTATATAACAAGAGATAATAAGGAAGCTTTCCTTTTTAGATGGATAGAGCTTTTAACTGGATAAATATCATCAAGATTTAAATAAAATCTTTAGAGTAACTCAGCATCAAACAAATAACATAATAAACAGTACAAACAATACTAAATATCTCAAAATGCAATGCTACCATAATTTTCACACTGAAATAAACAACCTAGATGATATAAGACAAAATGCAAGAGAAAAACCTGAAGTCGAGCTGATGTGGCAGGAATGATTACAATACACTTCCACATACACAGGAGCTACATCTTTACCTCACTACTTGTCATGCAAAGCACAGTAAATAATGTAAACTACATAAATGAAGTATCCTCCCATACTAAGGAGTTTGCATAGAAGGCATTGCATGTGTTCCTGGAGTATACATAAATATGTGCATATATTTATCTGTATATGTGTATACATTATATTTTTTTAATGAATAAATTACATGGATGTACATTTTATTTCTTAGTTTATATATAAGTATATATGTATATAAATATAAACACACTGACCATCTTCCACCGAGATGGGGGGTGGGGGGAACCCAAAATAGAAAAAAGCACCTTAACCATCATTCATTCTATCACTGTCTTGCAAGAGGCACAGATACCACAATTCAGATGACCATGTGAACTGCAAATATCCCCATTCCCTCTGCAAAATGCAGGAACTGTACTTCCCACCTCCAGGACTCGGGTCCAGCTAACCGGTGTGCCTGAATCCCTTCACAAATGTTGCCTTGTTCACACCCCAACAGTTCATTCCTACCTAACACGCTCAAACATGCCTCCTGGATGTCCAAGCCCCTCACACACAAAGCCTCCTTTAACCCACTCCCTCTAACTTTTCCTACTGCAGCCCCTACCCTGCCTTCCCTCCACTACAGATTTATACACCCTCTAAGTCATTCTATTTTTCTCCATCCTCTCTAAATGTCTAAACCACCTCAACAAGCCCACCTAAGCCTTCTAGATAATACTTTTAGTAACCCTGCACCTCCTCCTAATCTCCAAGCTATGAAATCTCTGAATAACACTTACACCACACAGTGCTCTCAAACACGACATCTCCACTACCTCCAGCCTTCCCGCTGCAGCAATCACAGCCTATACTTCGCACCTATGTAAGAGTGTTGGTACCACTATACTCCCAGTGTCTCCTGACTTGTGTGACACATCCCATCAGGGCTGATATTACCTTTTCTTCTCAGTATATTCCCAATTTCCTGAGCTCTTGAGAAGGAGCTAAATTAAGCATGAATAGACATTCAATTCCCCCATGTGGTGATTTGCATCTGTTGTTGCACGGTTGTGATTACTGCATATACATATATACATATACATGCATATACACATACATATACATGTGGGGTCACCAGTAAAGTTCTGTAGGTGGTACCTCCCTATAAAGAAAATGTGTATGCCTTGTATACATACACTTGTATGTGGGTTTGTGCATGTGTATAAAAAAATAATAAAGGTTATATATGCATACACATATACATGTGTGTATCTCATACACAATTATAAAAAGTATGGTAGTGATGTGACGATTAGATTGAAGTGTTACAGTAAGTGGTCAAATGAAAATCAGATTAGAGAGAGCTAGAAATATTTTTTAATACCCGATGAATTATTTCTATACGTTGGGGAGTGCAAAGGCAATAAGTTTGACAAAAATAAGACTATTATATAGAAAATATTATAATAAGCAGCCAAATAAAAGAATACATTTGCACACTTAAGAGCATGAGAAAAAAAAATGAAGAAAAAAAACAACATAAATATGTAGAGGAAAATATTAAAAAAGGAAAAAAGAGTGAGCTTGTCAACATGAAAATTTGATGGAAAAATGTGAAATGTGATCAAGAAAGAATGGGATAAGACAAAAGCTGGTAAAAAAGGAAAACTAAAATTAAAAGTGAAAAACCTAGAACGAAGGATGTGAAAATATCGCCCATCCTCATGAACTACATCATAAAAACAATGAACAGTACTCTCTCAGAACTTAATAAAATAAACTCTTTACAACCTTAATATGCACAAATATGACTTGTGTCTCACCCTGCTTATAAACACAGGGCAGCTGAATAACAGCACACAGTATTTGAACATATTAGGACTTAATAGGTCTGGAAATACTAGGGAAATACATCACTATGTTATGTTCAAGATGAGAACAGGATGGAATATATGCAGAGAGAGAGAGTGAGAACTGATTGAAAAATATTATACGTAAAGAAAAAGGAAATGTGATACATATTAAATACAGATCTATGGAATAAAAAGCAAAGGGACACAGGGAAAGTAAATACCAGAAATAAACTAAAAATTACAAAAGTGAGGCTGACAATAAAGATAAATTTGAAAATAAAGAAAACAAGGAAAAAAAAAAAGGAAATGAAGAAAATTTAAATGCAATACTGGCAATTCTTCCAAAGGTGTTATCTAAAAAAGGGGATACAGAAGGCTTTATTAATATGGTGAAATAGTAGTGAACAGATATAGATGGAGAAAAGCTAATAAAATCAGAATATGAGGCCAAAATTAAATCCATGAGTACTGGTAAGATAAATAATTACAGAAAAAAAATACTGAGTGAAGGAAAGAAGTTGGCATAGAAAGAAGAAATGAAGATGAGATGGAGAAGTGTCAGTTGTGGGTCATCATACCTATGTAGCTGGAGACCAGATTTCGGAATTTGCGGTGGCCGCCTTTGATTTCTGGAAGGTCCACTAGTGGTAAGAGACCAACCACCCAACCAACCAATGAACGGGAGGGAGCACAACAGAGAGCAAGCAGAACAACAGTGTATGTTAGTTAGAGGACCCCTGCAGGCACTGGAACAACGGCTTGTAACTCATGTTGCTATTCTTGGGTTGTTGCCACTGACAGCAATAAGTCAAAGCCATTCTGAGCCCCAAGTCAAAGGTGAGAACAGGCTGTGTTTGTCCCAAAAGTTGGCACCACAAATACCAGAAGAGCAATGTAGATAGCTCCTACAATCTCTCAGCAGAAGCCCTTAAAATGGCAAGCTGTGTTCTACTTACTGTTTTACTCTGAATGCCTTGTAGTATAAACTATTATAAATATGTAGTAAAATCCACCTTGAAAATATATATGTGCAATATTTCCTCTAAGAAGCACAAAGACTTAGAGAATGTTCAGTTTAATATGAAGTGAACCTTTGCACTACCTATAAATTTTTCTAAGATAATTTGACTTAGGTGAGAAATCTCCATATTAGACATAGGAAGTCTATATATAAAAAATTCTGCAATGTCAACAAAAACTGAACACTATATTCTCTTCACAAATACCTCTATGTGCTAAATAACATAAGCTTTAAATGAATTTTGAAATGTTTACATACTTCAAAGTAAACACAGTTTCCCATGATGGCTTACTACACTAACATATCCTATTTACATATTGACATTCAAAATTGTAATAGTTATCCTCAGAGTTACATCAAGGTGAACTTCTATTATCTGACACACACATATATACATAAACAAAAGTATACTTTACTAGCACAGCCTATGGAAAGCACTGATAAAAGCCTTATCTTACTTTCACATAATTCAACATATTTGCATCTAATTCCCTTTCATCACTCACCTGTTATTGAAAAAATTATGACTGAAAACTTGCTGGAGTCTCTAACTGAATGGTTTGATTAAATTACGATATTAAATAAATACAATACTGTATGTTGAATATATTTTATGAAGTTAAGATATATGATACATACTTTTGTCTTAAACTGGGAAATTTCATGAATGGCATGAGCATCATGAGCAAACTGACTTCATAATATATCAGTCCAACACAACCATTTGCTGTCCATTTAGAAATATTATACAGCTTTAATAAGCCAGATAGATATCCTCACATCATAGGAGGAAACAACCAGATACTTCATTTTCCAAGGACAGTTAGGCCTGTTCTTACTCATGCTCTAACAACAAAGAATAAGAACAAAACCTGTGGGACAAAAACATAAAAAAAAGCAGTGCAAGAAATATACAAAGGCTAAACGTGAAACAGAGCATGGACGGTGAAAAACTTAGAAATCTACAAATACGTCCCGGGCAACATGAAAACATAATACACGCGTGACGTGATCAAGCAATCTCAGGCCTCGCCTAATGTTCTGAGCTCGGTACTTTCCTGGTGTAAACAATTTAAAAAGTAGGGAGAGCCTTGCCCATGAACTAGTCAATGCTTCAAATTGCCAGTCATATCACAGACACAAGCATGAGAAAGAAAAGGCCACAGTCAATCTATGATACAGCACTGCCAACAGGTCTCCAGTAAAACAACATCTATCCCAAGTGTGCAACACTGACCCCATAAGGATTTTTAGAAAAAAATTTAGGACTTCATAAAGGAGCTTCCTCACTCAAAATATGTAGTAAGTCATACTATATCAACAATTTTTATTTAGAGTAAATAAACTCTTGTACATGCTTTGAAATGATAAAATTGTGACTACTGTCTACAAAAAGTTTGTGAAAAACAATCTGATCAAATTAGTGATGAAATAAAGAATTTCTACATAGTGCAGCAAACTTGATAATTATCTCTCTAAGTTTTGAGGTAAGCCAATTGCTTAACTGAATAACAATTACCACAACATATTAAAATTAAAAGTAATATTCTAGCCAGTATGGAGGAATAAAATATGATTTAACTTCACTTAATCCAATACCTAACATTCTTTATAAATAATATGACTGGGACGACCTCTATCTTTATACTATATATTTTTTTAATTTATACCATTACAATGAATGCTCCAGTATAAAAGACAAGAGAAGTATGGTTTTAACAGTATGACCAGCGATTTATAAAATATTTTCCAAATATAAATTTAAACCTAAAATAAAAAAAACAATCCTAAGGTATATTATACAAGACCATTTTACTTCATTAAATATTTTCCATCATGAATTACAACTTATTATATCTCAAAGACCAAGTTTGTATTAGATATTCCAATGGAAACAAATAGTATATTAGATAAACAGTAATAGGAATTAGCTCAAGAAACATCACTTTAACCAGCCATGTGATGAAATATTTCATGTAAACAATTCATGATGATAAAATGAATGAATATACAACATCAACAGCCAAGGTACTGCACTTCATTCTTTGTGCAAAGGTGACCAGATCACAAGCTACAATGTCACCTTACATTTACATTATTTCTCCAAAATGTTCTCTGTTTCCTTCAAAAAAAAATTTTTTTTTTAACAATTCAGCTGTTTCCCACCAACGAAGGGTGACCCAAAAAGAAAGAAAAAAATAAAAAGAAAGAAAGCACTTTCATTGTTCAACACTTTCACCATCATTCACACAATCACTGTCTTTTCAGAGACGCTCAGATACAACAGTTTAGATGTCACTCCAAACAGCCAATCTCCCAAACCCCTCCTTTAAAGTGCAGGCTAACAAGTCAGGCTAACCAGTTTCCCCAAATCCCTCCACAAAATATTACCCTGCTCACATTCCAACAGCTCGTCAGGTCCCAAAAACCATTCATCTCATTCACTCCTATCTAACACATTCACAAACGCTTGCTTGAAGTCCAAGCCCCTCGCCCACAAAACCTCCTTTACCCCCTCCCTCTAGTCTTTCCTAGGACAACCCCGACCTCGCCTTCCTTCCACTACAGATTTATACACTCTTCAAGTCGTTCTACTTTGTTCCATCCTCTCTAAATGACCAAACTGCCTCAACAACCCCTCTTCAGCCCTCTAACTAATACTTTTTGTAACTCCACACTTTCTCCTAATTTCCACACTACGAATTCTCTGCATAATATTTAAACCACACACTGCCCTTAGATACTACATAAATACTGTGCAAATGTTAGTCTCAGAATCCTAAATTAAAGGTTGTTTTTATCCAATTAGTTCTTTAGTGCTTATGTACGATATCTGTTAAAACAACCAATGATGGACTGCTTGGTAGCTCCTTCAACATGTTACCAAACCCTAAGCAATTGTTATATATGTATACTTGCATTTTTTCCTTTTAACACACCAGCCATCTCCAACCAAAATAAGGTGATCCCAAAGAAAGAAGTAACACTTTCACCATCACTCGCTCCATCAAGTATGAAGTTAATATAACTCAAATGCCCCTCCAAACTGCAATATCCCCATCCCCTCCTTCAGAGTGCAGATATTGTACTACCTTTTCTTGATTTTTTTTTTTTTAACACACTGGCTGTGTCCCACTAAGGTAGGGTGACCAAAAAAACAACACTTCCACCATAATTTACACTATTATGCACTTTGAAGGAGAGGTGTTAATGTTGCAGTTTTATAACTGTAGTGTAAGCGCACCTCTGGCAAGACGATGATGGAGTGAATGATGAAAGTTTTTCTTTTCCGGGCCACCCTGCCTTGGTGGGAGATGGTCTGTGTTTATAATAATAAAATAATAATAATTTTTTTGGCTAAGTAAAGTGCTAGCCCACTTGGTTCATTCAGTATAATGAGTGGGAGAGACAATCCTCAATCCACAGCCATACATTCTATCAGTACCTGCCTAACATCAGTGGTGCAGTAATTTATGTATAGAATCACAAAAGAAAGAATGAAATCGTAACATGCATGTGTGATAATTCCTGTTCCCATTAGAAGTATTAATTTTATATTTATTTACATCGAGGACTCCAATTCAAACTAGGTCTTTGGGATAGTATACAGTACTAGTAAATAATTTTACATGTCAGTAGTAGTTAACTAAGCAAGTCAAAATGTCAAAGAAATAGGCAAATTTTCTAATTAGGATCACAGAAAATCAAGCATTTAAAACTTTTTATAGGTTAGTTTAACAAACTGTTAATGCATTAACACACCAGCAAAACTTCACTGATTGACATTACGAGGAAGATTTAAACACAGTAATCAGAGCTAATTACAGTACAACGCATAGCTGGAGTAGACTTACAGCTACCATTGTATTTATTTATGCACTTGATGAAGAGTAACTGCAGGTGTACATGTACAAACTTTCAACACAAATAACTCGCAAAGTTAAGATACACAAGATTCACTAATACATATACCAATACATTGTCACATATTGCAAAATATATGATGTGTTCATTTATTCATATTCTAGAAATTGTTATTTTGTGAAGGCACCTCTGGCTGTGGCAAAAATGGAGATTGCACTTCCTATACTCTTCAATAGGCTCTTCCATGAAGAACTTCATTTCTTCCAAGTTGCACAGTTCATGCTTGTGGACTGCTTTTTCCTCTTCATACCACATAAATAACAAAAAGGCACAATACCGTGACTGGAACGATACACAAATAACCCACACATAAAAGAGAGAAGCTTACGACGACGTTTCGGTCCAACTTGGACTATTGACAAAGTCACAGACTCTGTCAATGGTCCAAGTCGGACCGAAACGTCGTCGTAAGCTTCTCTCTTTTATGTGCGGGTTATTTGTGCTTCATACCACATATTTTCTATTACAGAGATGTCTCAAAACTGTGAGGTCCAAATAAAATGTTGATTTTATGCTGGATAAACCATTTGATAATGAACTTTCAACATATTTTATGTCATTATCATGCAGGAAGGAATCAAGCTTGACAAGAAGCATCACATTTTAGCCTATCACAGGATATTTGTCAACCCATACATACTTCAATTCTATAAAGAGCATCATGACCAAATCCAAACAGTAACTTCACAAGAGGCATGATGGTTATTTGGTTATTATTAATTACTCATGTTAGTTTTGCATCAACATACATTGGTCTGCATTCAAAAAAAATTTTTTTTTTTTCCTATCAAGTCTACTGTGTATTCTTTAGTGGATGGATGAAACAACAAAATTAACTTTTTGGACATGGCCCACCTGTATATTTGGTGCAAACTTGTATCCTTCAGCTCATGTACAAATGACAGAATTTAGATGGTTAAAAAATATCCAACAACATTTTAGCCAAAACCTTCAACCCTGTCAAGCTTCGTTGCAAGTGGATCCTGCATCTCAATAATGACCCAAAACAAACATGGTTCATAACCTAATCATTTCAGGAACACAAATAGTTTTGAAGTATGTAAAGCTAATTTCTCTGGTCAAAATCAATGAACCATCATAGGAATAATGGCTGTGTGCTGGCATACTATTACTCCCTATAATATCAACTACAGACACCACTAAGACCATTCAGTATTAGCTTGTCGAAGCATAGCCGGCGAGGGGATGTGGTAGACAGTAATTTAAGGAAGCTTTCAGAGTAAGCATTTTTCATCCTTAAAACTATGTAGGCTGTTGTCAAGTTTCCTGAGCTCCCACAGGAATCCTACCAACATAACCTGAAATCTTCATGGAGGCAAAGCACTGGGATAAAAAAAAAACTGTAATCTGTGAAGTGGATGATTGGTGACACCAAAATGCTAGATAGCTACATTGGTGTCAGGGAAACTATACCTGCTATGCACTCTACAGGTGCTAAAAGTCCAAATGGATACCCGATTTCTCATAGGAGGAGGGTGAATGATCATCAGTGTCCTTTCATACATACATGATACAAAGTAACATGAGATGACTGCTCAATCTTTAATAATAGGCAATAAGTTACCAGAGATGGGTGTTGTACTAGAAATCTGTATGCTTGCTAATGATATGGTCCAGAGGATCATTAGCTGCCAAAGCCAATGACCTGACACTTCTTAGGTGGTGTGTGCCCTGACACTGTACTGAGGGAAGACTATCCTGTACATGGCAGATACAATTAATCATGCACCAGCTGGAAAAAATCCTATGGATGGCACTGATACCTGATGCTAGGGTGTAGACATTTGTCTGAAAGTGGTGTGTGGCCAATGTATGGCAAGGAAGAATCCAAGTCAGTGGCAATAGCAAATGATGGCAATACTGATAGCTTTCAATTCCTTCCAGGTTTGGGGCATGAAGCTCCCCAAACTCTGGTAGATGTAGAGGTGCTGTGTAAGCGTGTGAGGTGGAGGGGAAAAGTTCACGGAACTGACCAACATAGCATCCTTAACTGTAACCATCATTGTAGAGCCAAATGAAGACAGAAAATGAAGAATTCCCACTTCCCCATTAAAATGAGAGTAAAACAGCTTCATAGCTGTTACTACCAGAGAGAGAGAGAGAGGCATAGGGTCCCCAGTGAAAAAGTCAGAGCCTGTGTTAAAGGAAATATTTCCTTTTGCAATGTTTGTTTGGCCCCAGCTTTGGGCAAGGCCCTGGTTTTATGTGGGGTCTGTGTGATTACTAAGCGTACAGAAATAACTTTTTTTTTTTTTTGCCTGCAGGCTAAAGGCTGGCAGAAGGGTGGGGTCATGGAGACCCACCATTTTCATATTGCCTAACTTTAAATAACTAGTCGTAGTGTACTAGTGAGTTTTGGTAATATTTTGTAATAATAATGTGGCCTAACTTTAAGTACCTGGTAAAGGTATACTGGTGTATGCTTTTTTTTTTTTGTTTGTTTGTAAGGGTGTTGTGTGTATATAGCATTATATTTTTGTATATGTTAGTTTCCCTCTCCTTCCAGGTAATCAACCTAAGGTGTAATAAGTTAAGCATTTTCTGTGAAGTTACAAGTGTGGCCCTAAGCTGGTGTATTTTTAATATTTTTAACCCCTAGGCACCAGTATATTTGCATAACATTCACAGTGGAAATAAGACTCAGGGGTACAACTAAACAAGATATGATACTAGCCCTATAATTAATTTAATAATTAATTAACTCACAGAGGTTACATTAAAAGGTTGCTATTCTTATGGTGGTTCATGGAATCTGACTACAGAAATCAACAATACTGAGTGGCCATCATCTCCAAACCTCGGGCCATTAGAAAACTTGTGGTATGTGCTGATAAAGTAGTTGATAAATGCCAGCCACACAACCTGGATGAACTGCAAAGGTACCACTTGAGTAGCTGACTGTACTACTTAAGAAGTTCATGAACCCATTAAAAACCTACAGTAAGTAGCTTCTCCATGAAAAGAATTATTATTATTGTACAGGGTGTCCACAAAAACACTTCCTGAATTCAAACAGGTATAACATGTAACTTTATTGGAATAATCTTTCACAGTTAGTAGCTTCAGATTTCATTCAGTTTAATGTGGTATAGGGCAGCATTAAAGGCACTCAATGTGCGCCCCTCTGGTTGCTTGGCAAACACTGATGCGAAAGTCAAGTTCGGTCCAGATGCTCTGTAGTATATCTGAAGTTATCATGTAAACTGCTTCAGTGATTGAAATTTTCAGCTCCTCCAGGGTTGCAGGTAGTGATGGTACATACACTGTGCTCTTCACGTACTCCCAAAGAAAGAAGTCGCAAACAGTTAGATCCGGTGACCTCTGCAAGTGGCCTGCGAGGTCACCAAACTGGACTATCGCATTGATGCTTGCCAAGCAACCAGAGGGGCACATATTGAGTGCCTTTAATGCTACCCTATACTGAATGAAATCCTGCATCTGAAGCTACTGTGAAAGATTATTACAATAAAGTTACATGTTATACCTGTTTGAAATCAGAGTGTGTTTTTGTGGACACCCTGTATTTAGGAGGGGAGTACTAAACCCATAGGGGTCATATAACTCAAGAAATGGGAGACATTCAGGCTCTATCCAAGAAAGAGGAGAGCAGATGCAACTCCTTAGATCAAGAGCCCCTCACCAGCTTCAAGGAACCTCCATTGAGGGAAAGTCAAAAGAAACTTGACAAAATAATGACTGTCAAGGTATGAATAAATGTGAACATAATATGGTTGGCAATGTACCTTTTGTAACAGATACACTATCCATGCATACAATATTAAAAGCCATATGTATCTTAATATCATGATTTATTTACACTGAAAGTTACTACATGTACAGCTGAACTTTCTTAATAAGTAAACTTTTTGTAACAACTCATTATGTTCATAAGTATGAAAACTACCTAATTTAGTGTGGATATACACTAATAATTAAAAAGAATTATAAAAAAAACTTAACTTACTGCTCAAAGAAAAATGTAGTGATTATTATTCATCACAGAGATCTTCGGTAATCTAGGCAAAGACAGAATGAGATCAGATCTTTCCATAAACTTTCAAGACATGAATAGCTACAGCAGAATTGTTTACTGATCACTAGTTCAATCTTCCATGTAAAGTGATGGTATTTAACAACAATTAAGGCAATTTGCAAAATTATTTAGCTTTAAGTCCCAATAAGGAGTATTCGTTGAGCTCTAGGCAAATCCTCAAACTTAAGTAAATTACTTACTCAGGACTTGGATCCTGCTGCTGCACTAACTTGGAAATACTGAGATTATGTCTTTATATTCGGGGTTAATGCACACACTGTCCACAATATACTTTAAATGATGTGAAAAGGATATGAACATCATTGAACATCTCTAATGATACTTCCTTGAAAATGCATCAATAACAACTTACGTGATGGAATTCTCTTGAAGACTGTGTTTTCCATAAATTTTAGGAACCTCTGAGCATAGAAGGTAGGTCGATGAACTGATATAGTATCCTGTAATAAGGTGAATAATGTTAAGAAGGACACCTGATACTGTGCCTTAAACAAATAACTTTAATAAGATATGCCAAAATTCAAAGTAGGCTCTGAAACAACCTGAATAAGGGGATGGGGGTACCAAATGATTCAGATAAAGAAAAATTGGATATTACATTAGAGGGAGGAAGTATGAAGTAAATGTGTTCAGTTATTTGGGAGTTGACTTGTCAGCAGAGGGGTTTATGAAGGACGAGGTTAACAACATAACTGATGAAAGAAAAAAGGAGAGTGGTGCTTTGAGGTATCTGTGGAGACAAAAAAAACGTTATCTATGAAGGCAAAAAAGGAAATGTATGAGAGTATAGTAGTACCAACACTCTTACATGGGTGTGAAGCATGGGTTGTAAATGCTGCAGCAAGGACGAGACTGGAGGCAATGATGTTGTGTCTAAGGGCAATGCATGGTGTAAATATTATGCAGAGAATTCTTTCTTCTTTAAACAAACTGGCCGTATCCCACCAAGACAGGGTGGCCCAAAAGGAAAAACGAAAGTGTCTCCTTTTAAATTTAGTAATATGTACAGGAGAAGGAGTTCCTAGCTCCTTGCTCCCAGCATTTTAGTCGCCTCTTACGACGCACATGGCTTATGGAGAAAGAATTCTGTTCCACTTCCCTGTGGTGATAAGCAGAAATAAACAAGAACAACAACTCGTAAGAAAATAGAGGAAAACCCAGAGGGGTATGTATGTATGTATGTATGTATGTATGTATGTGTATGTATGTATGTGTATGTATGTATGTATGTATGTATGTATGTATGTATGTATATATATATATATATATATATATATATATATATATATATATATATATATATATATATATATATATATATATATATATATATATATATATATATATATATATATATATATATATATATATATATATTTATATACTAATATATATATATATATATATATATTTTTTATTTTTTTTTTTATTATCACACCGGCCGATTCCCACCAAGGCAGGGTGGCCCGAAAAAGAAAAACTTTCACCATCATTCACTCCATCACTGTCTTGCCAGAAGGGTGCTTTACACTACAGTTTTTAAACTGCAACATTAACACCCATCCTTCAGAGTGCAGGCACTGTACTTCCCATCTCCAGGACTCAAGTCCGGCCTGCCGGTTTCCCTGAATCCCTTCATAAATGTTACTTTGCTCACACTCCAACAGCACGTCAAGTATTAACTTCTCTTTTTTAGTAATTGTATACAGGAGAAGGGGTTACTAGCCCATTGCTCCCGGCATTTTAGTCGCCTCATACGACACGCATGGCTTACGGAGGAAAGATTCTTTTCCACTTCCCCATGGACAATAGAAGAAATAAAAAGAACAAGAGCTATTTAGAAAAAGGAGAAAAACCTAGATGTATGTATATATATATATGCATGTGCGTGTCTATGAAGTGTGACCAAAGTGTAAGTAGGAGTAGCAAGATATCCCTGTTATCTTAGCGTGTTTATGAGACAGAAAAAGAAACCAGCAATCCTACCATCATGCAAAACAGTTACAGGTTTTTGTTTCACAGTCATCTGGCAGGACGGTAGTACTTCCCTGGGTGGTTGCTGTCTACCAACCTACTACCTAATATATATATATATATATATATATATATATAATATATATATATATATATATATATATATATATATATATATATGTATATATTATATATATATATATATATATATATATATATATATATATTATATATATATATATATATATATATATATTATATATTTTTTTTTTTTTTTTTTTTTTTTTTCAACAAGTCGGCCGTCTCCCACCGAGGCAGGGTGACCCAAAAAAGAAAGAAAATCCCCAAAAAGAAAATACTTTCATCATCATTCAACACTTTCACCACACTCGCACATTATCACTGTTTTTGCAGAGGTGCTCAGAATACAACAGTCTAGAAGCATACACATATAAAGATACACAACATATCCCTCCAAACTGCCAATATCCCAAACCCCTCCTTTAAAGTGCAGGCATTGTACTTCTCATTTCCAGGACTCAAGTCCGACTATATGAAAATAACCGGTTTCCCTGAATCCCTTCACTAAATATTACCCTGCTCACACTCCAACAGATCGTCAGGTCCCAAGTACCATTCGTCTCCATTCACTCCTATCTAACACGCTCACGCACGCTTGCTGGAAGTCCAAGCCCCTTACCCACAAAACCTCCTTTACCCCCTCTCTCCAACCCTTTCGAGGACGACCCCTACCCCGCCTTCCTTCCCCTATAGATTTATATGCTTTCCATGTCATTCTACTTTGATCCATTCTCTCTAAATGACCAAACCACCTCAACAACCCCTCTTCTGCCCTCTGACTAATACTTTTATTAACTCCACACCTTCTCCTAATTTCCACACTCCGAATTTTCTGCATAATATTTACACCACACATTGCCCTTAAACAGGACATCTCCACTGCCTCCAACCGTCTCCTCGCTGCTGCATTTACCACCCAAGCTTCACACCCATATAAGAGTGTTGGTACTACTATACTTTCATACATTCCCTTCTTTGCCTCCATAGATAACGTTTTTTGACTCCACATATACCTCAACGCACCACTCACCTTTTTTCCCTCATCAATTCTATGATTAACCTCATCCTTCATAAATCCATCCGCCGACACGTCAACTCCCAAGTATCTGAAAACAATTACTTCTTCCATACTCCTCCTCCCCAATTTGATATCCAATTTTTCTTTATCTAAATCATTTGACACCCTCATCACCTTACTCTTTTCTATGTTCACTTTCAACTTTCTACCTTTACACACATTCCCAAACTCATCCACTAACCTTTGCAATTTTTCTTTAGAATCTCCCATAAGCACAGTATCATCAGCAAAAAGTAACTGTGTCAATTCCCATTTTGAATTTGATTCCCCATAATTTAATCCCACCCCTCTCCCAAACACCCTAGCATTTACTTCCTTAACAACCCCATCTATAAATATATTAAACAACCATGGTGACATTACACATCCCTGTCTAAGACCTACTTTTACCGGGAAATAGTCTCCCTCTCTTCTACACACCCTAACCTGAGCCTCACTATCTTCATAAAAACTCTTTACAGCATTTAATAACTTACCACCTATTCCATATACTTGCAACATCTGCCACATTGCTCCTCTATCCACTCTATCATATGCCTTTTCTAAATCCATAAATGCAATAAAAACTTCCCTACCTTTATCTAAATACTGTTCACATATATGCTTCAATGTAAACACTTGATCTACACATCCCCTACCCACTCTGAAACCTCCTTGCTCATCCGCAATCCTACATTCTGTCTTACCTCTAATTCTTTCAATTATAACCCTACCGTACACTTTTCCTGGTATACTCAGTAAGCTTATTCCTCTATAATTTTTACAGTCTCTTTTGTCCCCTTTCCCTTTATATAAAGGGACTATACATGCTCTCCGCCAATCCCTAGGTACCTTCCCCTCTTTCATACATCTATTGAACAAAAGTACCAACCACTCCAACACTATATCCCCCCCCTGCTTTTAACATTTCTGTCATGATCCCATCAGTACCAGCTGCTTTACCCCCTTTCATTTTACGTAATGCCTCACGTACCTCCCCCACACTTACATTCTGCTCTTCTTCACTCCTAAAAGATGGTATACCTCCCTGACCAGTGCATGAAATTACTGCCTCTGTTTCTTCCTTAACATTTAAAAGTTCCTCAAAATATTCTCGCCATCTACCTAATACCTCCATCTCCCCATCTACTAACTCCCCTACTCTGTTTTTAACTGACAAATCCATATTTTCCCTTGGCTTTCTTAACTTGTTTAACTCACTCCAAAATTTTTTCTTATTTTCATTAAAATTTCTTGACAGTGCCTCTCCCACTCTATCATCTGCTCTCCTTTTGCACTCTCTCACCACTCTCTTTACCTTTCTTTTACTCTCCATATATTCTGCTCTTCTTATAACACTTCTGCTTTGTAAAAACCTCTCATAAGCTACCTTTTTCTCTTTTATCACACCCTTTACTTCATCATTCCACCAATCACTCCTCTTTCCTCCTGCACCCACCCTCCTATAACCACAAACTTCTGCCCCACATTCTAATACTGCATTTTTAAAACTATTCCAACCCTCTTCAACCCCCCCATTACTCATCTTTGCACTATCCCACCTTTCTGCCAATAGTCGCTTATATCTCGCCCGAACTTCCTCCTCCCTTAGTTTATACACTTTCACCTCCCTCTTACTTGTTGTTGCCACCTTCCTCTTTTCCCATCTACCTCTTACTCTAACTGTAGCTACAACTAAATAATGATCCGATATATCAGTTGCCCCTCTATAAACATGTACATCCTGGAGCCTACCCATCAACCTTTTATCCACCAATACATAATCTAATAAACTACTTTCATTACGTGCTACATCATACCTTGTATATTTATTTATCCTCTTTTTCATAAAATATGTATTACTTATTACCAAATTTCTTTCTACACATAGCTCAATTAAAGGCTCCCCATTTACATTTACCCCTGGCACCCCAAATTTACCTACTACTCCCTCCATAACATTTTTACCCACTTTAGCAGATTTTATATATATATATATATATATATAAATGTTAAATGTTAAGGAAGAAACAGAGGCAGTAATTTCATGCACTGGTCAAGGAGGTATACCATCTTTTAGGAGTGAAGAAGAGCAGAATGTAAGTGTGGGGGAGGTACGTGAGGCATTACGTAAAATGAAAGGGGGTAAAGCAGCTGGAACTGATGGGATCATGACAGAAATGTTAAAAGCAGGGGGGGATATAGTGTTGGAGTGGTTGGTACTTT
This sequence comes from Cherax quadricarinatus, assembly GCF_038502225.1. Taxonomy (NCBI): domain Eukaryota; kingdom Metazoa; phylum Arthropoda; class Malacostraca; order Decapoda; family Parastacidae; genus Cherax; species Cherax quadricarinatus. The sequence goes on from NC_091369.1 coordinate 10,068,714, forward strand.
TGTTTAATAAATGTATGAAAGAGGGGAAGGTACCTAGGGATTGGCAGAGAGCATGTATAGTCCCTTTATATAAAGGGAAAGGGGACAAAAGAGACTGTAAAAATTATAGAGGAATAAGCTTACTGAGTATACCAGGAAAAGTGTACGGTAGGGTTATAATTGAAAGAATTAGAGGTAAGACAGAATGTAGGATTGCGGATGAGCAAGGAGGTTTTAGAGTGGGTAGGGGATGTGTAGATCAGGTGTTTACATTGAAGCATATATGTGAACAGTATTTAGATAAAGATAGGGAAGTTTTTATTGCATTTATGGATTTAGAAAAGGCATATGATAGAGTGGATAGAGGAGCAATGTGGCAGATGTTGCAAGTATATGGAATAGGTGGTAAGTT